>NC_056733.1:1263527283-1263827283 GCF_019279795.1 Protopterus annectens | reverse complement strand
TGAGTAGACAACAGCATATGCTTGTTTGCTGATGAGACAAAGGTACACCAGTGAGAGTGTCTAACGAAAGATTTAGAAAGGCTAAACAAGTGGCAAAGAGGCAGCAGCTGAAATTTAGTGCAGACAAATGTAAAGTGCTGCACTTAGACAACAACGATCTTGGTGAGAATTATCAGCTGGAAGATTTAAAGCCATGGCAGCTGAGCAGGAAGAGGATATGGAGGTGCTAATCACATCTAGACATGACCACTGTGAGCATAACCAGAGGGTAATTAAGGCAGTAACAGCAGCAAACAGTGCTGGGATGTGTCTGCAGGGGGTGGGGGTCCAAAAGCAAATAGGTAATGCTTTCACTCTGCAAGGTTTTAGTTGCATTACAGCTTGACTGCTATGTTCAGTTCTTGTGGACATGTAATAAAAACGTTGTCAGGCTGCTGAATGGAATCCATAGAAAAGCTACATTTTCCTGTTGTTATCGCTAATGAGAATTCTTAAAAACTCACATCCATGTCTGTTGAAAAACACAATTAAGTCTTGGTCAACTTTGCTATTAAGTTCCTTAACTGAAGCGGCTAATGCAGCTAACGCTTCAGCAACAGAAGATACATCCATACCGCTGGGAGTGTTGTCACCTGTACCTTCCTCCATAAACCAACTGTTCTGTCCAAAGTCAAAACAAACCAAGAAGAACAAATAAAAGGTATCCAGACAACCACTCAGCAGGTGCTCGTAATGACAGTTTATTGGGTTCTCAAAACACGATAGTCCACAGATTAAGCACTTTTTAATCATGTGGACAAATATCAGACGCATTTTTTTTAGGTTTTTTGCCATTGATCATGTGGACCTGGGACCCCGTGGTGGCCCAGTGGATGATTATTTAGAACTATTAGAGTTGAAATGGCAAATTAAGTTGAATGCAGGCTCATATCCTGGCATTAATGAGCTTATAAGTATTATGCCCATGTTGAAGCTAAGAGCTTTGTTTTATACTTAAATAATATTTAAAAGGATTTTATTCTCATTTCATGGGTTTATTACCCCACTTTTCTGTATTATAGTATCTACAGTTTGTTATATATTTATATACATTTATATTTATCAGTGATATGTATGTGTGTTCACATTTTTATATTTATTTGCAATATGGGAGTATACTTTTTCATATGTCTTGGCAATTTTAGTCGGGTATTTTTTCCTTTAAATATGTGTATTAGTTGACAGGAAGTGATCTAATAGTAGGATGTGATGTCAGGGTTTTTGCTTTTTGCGAGGGTATTTAAATCCTTTAAGTTGTATTATGTGTATTCTGATGAAGTTGGTTATTCCGACGAAAGCGCTTAATCTGTGTACCATCGTGTTTTGAGTGTGGTTTTATTGAGAACCCAATAAACTGTCATTATGAGCACCTGCTGAGTGGTTGTCTGGATAACTTTTATTTGTTCTTCTTGGTTTGTGTTTTCTTTGGACAGAACAGTTCATTTCTTATTTGATCCGTTTCACCTGTACTGCACCTCTTAATGGTCCAGTGAGATCAGTGCATAACCCTATTTAAGAAACATAAATAAGTGAACAAAATGGTAAATACATAAATATTTCTTCTGTGTAATGTATGAGAAAATGTTTAACTCATTACATACCTTCATGAGGACCTAGCGTTGGTAATGAGGGTTGTTGTATAACATTGTTAGTATATGAGATATATGTACTACACCGCACTGTGTAAGATCTAATAAAACCTTATCTTAAGATGGTTGTTGTGTCATTATTTGCATTTGTAGCTCAGTGTTCCTCTGTTACAAGCCTTGTTGTTTTCATTTGCATGTTAACGATTCTTTATATTTTCTGTATAATTTAAAAACTGATAAAATCTCCAGTACTGTTTGTCATAGTTAAAGCTGATAAAACTGATTTTTTTTGTTTCCTGCATGCCTTTATTAAAACTTGTTCACATACCTATGCTGTTATGTTATTTCCTTCTATCTTTTCTTTATCTGTCAGCATTTTTGTGTTTTCTTACAATATAATGTAGTTTTATCTCGATTAAGTCCTTATATCAAATAAACTAAATACACTAAATACAACTGTCAGCAGGCAGTGCATTTGAATTTTAACTTGACAACCAAGTCAGTGTGGTTATACATGTTACTCTGATTACTCTGTAAGGCATTGTTGCCTATATTCATACCTTTCAGCTGTGCTATAATTTTACATAGTACCTTGGCTTTTTTCCTTCATATTTACTGTTGCTTTTCCTAGATTTACTGATTTTTTTTTTTATTATAAAATTAGGCTCATGTAAAGGCATAAACATCAAGTAAATGAATTAAGAGCTACCATCCTTTACGTGATTTTTCTTCAAGCTTTTCATTGCCTGGGATATACAGTTAAAGCCTCTCCTTGCAGTTACACTGCCTGAACCCTGGTTCAACTCTTCCCTTACTATGAGCTGTAACTGACCAGTTCCATCCATTTAAACAAATCTAAAGGAAAATTTGAATACCCCCTCTAAACATTCTCAACTTTAGAAACAAAGTAGACACATTTGAAACCTGGGCAAAAGAACACAACTCTGATATACTGTCAATAACAGAAATATGATTTAAAATAAATGCCCCTCATCACTGATCAACAATACCTACACCACATACTTAAGCAACTGATCACACTCCTACAGTTGGAGGAATAGGAAGAGCAATGGTGTTCTTTAAAAAAGACCCAAATCTTTCATCCTATATGATAAAACAAAACCAGTCCTGTCTTAAAAGCACCCCCAACTGTTTTTTAACCCTAATCACTATAAAAGGCCATAGTAATCTATATATAGTCTCGGTCTGTGTTCAGCCATCGAATGAAACTTTCCTCAAATGGCTGAGCATCGAACCCTATGCATTATACGTTCAATCCTTGAATGTTCATTTCAGCAAACATGTGAGACAGGGAAAGGAACTAGTTGGCCAACACTTCCCCATCTGCCCTTTCTTTCTCCCACTGTACTGTGATTTCAGAGTTAGTATATATAGTTAGGAGGGTGTGGGGAGGAAAACCCCCCACCTGGGTGGGTTTGAAATACTGTAGTCTGTCAGACTGGGACTACTAGTTGGACAACTAGTTCCTTTCCCCATCTCACATGTTTGCTGAAATGAACGGTTGATGCATAGTGTTCGATGTTCAGCCATTCGATGCAAGTTTCATTCGAAGGCTAAACATAGACCCTATAGTTCCAAAACCACAAAAATTCTTGAGCAGTTGTTATTGTACCACACAAAGGAAAAAACTCCGTTGCAACTTTGTAGAAAGTATTTAATCCAAAAGATGTAGTAACATCCGATAACACAGGAAACACACTGCAATAGTCTATTGCAGTGTGTTTCCTGTGTTATCGGATGTTACTACATCTTTTGGATTAAATACTTTCTACAAAGTTGCAACGGAGTTTTTTCCTTTGTGTGGTACAATAGACCCTATAGTCTTTATGTGCCCCCTCTTGCCAGCATGGTAAATGTTTTCAAGAACAAAGTAAATAAAAACACAGCTCTAAACTCTTATAATCATATAAAGTTAAAATCATTGGAGACTTCATTGTAGATATTTTTTTAATCAGCCATAGATCACCGACTTTTTATATGAAAACAGGGTTATCCAAATTGGCTACATTCTCACTCAGACCAAATTCCTCATCTGGACGTGATTCCTTGGTTGAACTATCTCACAGCATATAAAATACATCCAGTGTCTCTCTCTAACGCAGTAAACAGTCTCCTCTCTATAATGGCAACCCTGAACTTCGCAACTCCAAAAGCCCTCTGTTATGCTAACAACCCTATTAATATCTAATGGTAAAAAGGACAGCATTGTTTCTTACTGGCTCCATGTATATAACTTGAAAACCAGTCACTGCTATCCACTACTTCAGCTGGTTTGTTAAATCCATCATGGAAAATGTTTTCATCTAACTAAAGTGAGACTTCTTGAACAACAGTATGTATGGATCACCTCATTAGTGAAAGCCTATTAATAAGTAGAAATAATGCTTGTAAAGTATGGAAAACAACAAACAATTGTAAGCAACAGTACTCATTTTCTGTACTGTAAAAAGTGTACGCTAGCAGTAAGTCTACTTGTATCTCACCTTCCTATAAGCCCCATGCAGTTCCTGAAAGTAATCAAAGACTTAGCCTACCTTGATGCTAGTAAAAACAAATCTTTTCTCCAGAAATGAGATGCACACAACTTGTTGATTTCAAAAGGGCCATCACAACATCCACCTCCCACTGGCACACCACTCCCAGCCACAGTCGCTCTTAATGTAACTCAGCAACTTCATTGTATCACATTTCCAACCTCATCTGTACTCCAGCTGCAGGAAGAACTGTGAGGAATACCCATGAAAAAAATAAATCTTGAACCAAACCCTGTCCCTAATCCTAGCAGTATACCTCAAGCATTCTTTAAACTGGCAGTCTGTGTCCTCTCCAAACCACTTGCATTCATTTTTAGTATGTCACTAACATTCTTACCCTTTCTCACAACAATCCAGTCACTTATTATTAATCACATTTCCCAAAAAAGAATTCCTTCTCCTCTTCTCATTTTGGGTATCGACCCATCTTTATACTATATTCTGTCACAAAAGTCAGAGAATAATCCGGGTTGGGAGGGTGGCCTAATGGTTAAGGTGTTTGCCTTACAAACACCAGGTGCAGGGTTTGAGTCTCACAAGGGATAATTGGCTAAGCTTAAAATGGCTCACAAGGGCAGTTAGCTTAGTACTAACCTATGAACCTATAAAATTTTAGATTTTCAAAACAAATATGAACTACTGTCAGACTCAACACAGGCCTACTCATAGGACACAGCATCATAATTGTCACAGATATCTATGCCTGAGTTAGAAAACTAGACGTCACTGATACTCCATTTGACAAGCAGTTTACAGCAAAATGTTTTGATTCATTACCCTGTTGCAAAAATGTGAACATCATTGACAGGTACTTAAAAAAGCTAATTGGCTACCAGTTAAACAAATAGCTATCTTCCTCGGCTGTCAGTTTTTTAAAAAACCTATACAGTTAGAAACATTTTTCTGTTAGCAGTGAAGTTTATAATAATACCATCCTACAACTTTAGAAGTGTAATATATACTAGATTGCTTTTACAATCACCCAAAACAAGCCTACGCTACACAGAATATAGCTTTTTGTTTCTTGAACTAAAACTCTGAGAATCAGTACTCCCACGTTTGAAAGATGTAACCTGTTAGCCCCAGTTTCATTCTGAGTTAAAAGCACATCTACAAAAAGAATTCCAATGCAAATGCTTTCATTCTGACCACATTACTTAACATAGGGCCTCAGTTGTCTTTGTCTTATTCTGTGGTAGACACTCAGTGAGAAATTCCGTTTGTCTAATGACTTGAATGATGACACTTCCTCCATCTTATTTCAACTATGTGCATGTTCAGCTGGTTATTCCTTTTCTGTATGTATAGATTGTAAGATTTTTACATACTTTGTTATATTTACTCATAACAACTATGTAAATGTGCTTTGTGTTGATGTAACAGTTTCACACTGTTGTTGGTGTGTATCGTTTGGGCTGAGCCTGAAATTGGTCCATATGAGGTTTAGCCCTCATAAGTAAGTGTGTATTTATGTATGTGTAAACAAATAAGATCTCATTAACACAGAAAACAGTGTTGATTTGTACTATTTAGGAGTATGATTACTCTTCTCTTGTTGATTCTGCTTATCAGTCTGTGCTGCATCAGTTTCATTTTAGCTTTTTTGTTTGTTCCCGTATAGAAATGTTAATTTAAACGTAATAAGTAGAATTCATATTTTTCTTATTAATAGGAGTTGCATAGCCAGATAAACTTCACTGTCTTTATGGAGAGGTGCTTATCTTTGTCAGCATGTTACACTGATGTTCAACAGAGTGTTCCTTGATTACGTGACTGCTAACATTGTGTCACCGGCTGAAATTGTCTGAACTATAGTTTCTTATAGATGGCATCTGAATAATGAAATCCATACATGTATTTTACGTGACTTTAAACAAAAAATGCTAGTACATGGATGGGTATCTACTTGAGATGTAGAGCGCATGTTAAGACTCTGGTCAGGTTGTGTGAAGTTGATATATAGACGTTCGTCATTCCCATTGCCTCAGTGACATTTTGGATTATCTGCTAAGATAACCCAGTTCTGGCCAGCATTCAAAAGCTCACATTCCCCTCGGTCTGCCTGAGTAGCTGAGCATATCTTGAAAGGGAAGCCTTCAACAGTCAAAGGAGGTGAGTGGTTCAGTCTTTCCGCCATCCAAAGAAGCAATTCCTCTGACTCCTCACAGGATCCAGTGCCATTTTTTTTCTTACTGCTCAGATAAGCCCCATTTGGGGACCTCCTTCCTCTCATTTTATTATTAGATTTGTTGTCATCTTTCTATTTTTAGCATTATCAAAATGTTTCTTTTAGTATTTTATGTCTGTCAGTGTTTACAGTAATTATTGTGGGAATTTCTGCATGTAGCAGTGTTTGTGGTCTGTGTTTGGCAAACACTTGTTTTTACTGTTTTTGAGGAAACTTTCTGTATTTCTGTCAGAAGTGCAATGTGTATGTGTGCTGTGTGTATGACTCTGGTTTGAGTATTTTTAATATCGGATCCTGATTTTACCCTGAATTAAGTTATTTGAATGTACTGTGGAGATTGTACTCTTAACAAGATTAAATTGCTGTTAAAAGTTATTTTTTGGCAGTTTAATATGGTTCAAGAGTGTGGAGCTAATTTTAACACTGGTTTTGCACATTGGTTGCTTGGTGTTTGGACTTTGTATATTATAGCAATAACCCACGCCTGGGTGTGGGTAATGTGGGATTTACCCACGGTTGGCATGGTTTGGTCCCGAGGGCGAAGCCCGAGGGACCAAAGACAACCGTGGGTAAATCCCGCATTACCCACACCCAGGCGTGGGTTATTGCTATTATACTATGACATTATTTAAGAAAAGAAATAATTGCTTTTCTTAAATAATGGCATTGTGTAATGCCTCTTTGCTGCCCTTCCGCAGCTGTCTGGTATCCGCGGCAGTTCTGATGTACTGCGCATGCCTATGCAGTACATCAGAGCTGTGGCCAAAAGCAACGGAGAAAGCAAGATCACGGTTGCTTTTTACTGTTTCGCTATGTTAAATGGGTTTAACATAGTGAGACAGCTTTAAAATAAGCAACGGAGATGTCCGTTGCTTATTTTAAAGCTGTCTCGCTATGTTAAACCCATTTAACATAGCGAGACAGGTTTAAAAAAAAAGCAATGGAGAAAGCAAGATCTCCGTTGCTTTTTACACACTGTGTCGCTATGTTAAAGGAGTTTAACATAGCGAGACAGCTTTAAAAAAAGCAACGGAGATCTCCATTGCTTTTTTAAACCTGTGTCGCTATGTTAAACTCTTTTAACATAGCGAGACAGTGTTTTAAAAGAGACTTATACTAATGGAAAAAGTCCGGGCGACCTGACCTTTTTCCATTAGTATAAGTCGATTTACAACGTGCACACTGGCCAATCAGCGTGCACGTTTTGGAATATTAATGGGGGGGTCATGGTATAATGGAAATTCTTTAACTTTTGTCAGTTGTAAAAGAATTCTGATCATGATCACATTTGAAACTGCTTTTTTTATGATAATGGCACAGTTTGGCAGAGTTTAGTTGTGTGGGGACATACCTTCTACTAGAAACTTTTAAGTGCTTATTGTGATACATTATCCAGTACTGTCAGTTTATTATTCTATCCCCTGACTTGATGGATCTTAACCCTGGTACCCCCTCCCAATCAAATGTGGTTGCACAAAAAAAAAAAAAACATAAAAATAGGCCACAGCCTAGAGTTAATGATTCTTTCAGGGACACTGCTTGACCTGCAGACAACTTTTGCTCCATGTCCCTCTAGTGTAGCTTTGCTGGCCACTATGGAACACAGGTTAGACACACCTTCTGGGACTATTCAGTACTGGTGCAGGAATGAGATAACCAAACTCGTTAGGTACAGGAGTAGTCTGGGGTAAGAGACCCCTTGCCAGACATACTTTGTCCCTAGATATTTTATTTAGTAGTGAAGTTTACAAGAAAAAGAAATAGAAGCTTCATCATAGATGTTATAATCAAATTAGAACTATTCATTAGGCTAATGAGAAAATGCTGAGAGAAGAAAGGAGCCACTTTTGAGATTTTAAGTATTTTGCTTCAGATTATTTAAGTTTTTCTGCATTGTCACCTACTTTTGAGCATTTTCTGGCTTGTTAAACTTGATTTCTGTGTTGGTAACTGTATTTAGAACACAAGCTAGAGCTGATTATTGAATTTCCTGCCTGCACTTATTTTTAAATCGTTTTTTTTTCTTAAAACTTGCATTTTATCTGTCTCTGACCTAGCACTCAAGTGTGGGGTCATTTACTGCACTGTTCTAACTTGTTGATACCTTGTTAACCTCTGCTTTCCTTAAAAAAACAAAAAAATCTTGCTTTTTCCCACTTTTCTGAGATTTAAAAAAGTTCAGTTACAGATTTGCTGTTCTGAACTGTTTGTAAGTTTCTTGGAGGCCATTGTTTGCTTGGGCTAAAGGGAAGTCTCTGTGTTCATCAGTGGCGGTGATAAACATGGAGCAGCCTGCCTGCCGCTGTGGGAGTGGTTACTGCCTTGAAACTGTAGTTTTATTGGCCATTTTGGGTCAATTCCTAACTCCTTGATCTCCCTCTCTTAAAACCCTCTTTTGCGCGGTTGTGCGCATTTTTGCGCATAGCGCAACATTGGGCAGCGCCGCCTAATTGGGTTTAAACTATTCCTGGCTCCACGAAGTCTGCTCTTCACTTTTTCCCTTAGAACTGCTCTATCTCTCAAAGTAAACACCATATTCTCATTCTAAGGCCCTTCACTGGTCCAAATAAGTAATTTTACAAGTTAGCACTAATAAACCATAAGCACTACTTACTCTTATACTCTCTACGATTACCTTGTCCCCTATTGGTCCGTTTTAATTCAATTTAATTCCCTATATTACTCTAGCATGTCCAAAGGTCAGTCAGTGGTTTCCTCTCCAGTCCAGCTGGTGAATCTGGGAATTTTGAGGCAATGTTACAACTGTCTCATGTACACGGACAACCCTCTCCTCTTCCAAACAGGTTCCAATATATGTGAGAGATGCAACCATATTGCCAAACTGAAGGCTGAGCTCTCTCATCTCAAAACTGGTGTAACCAGTCAGGAGGAGAAGGTAACCTCACACAACACAATTCCAGTATCACATAGTCCCACCACAACAGCGAACGAAACACATAAAAATACAAAAACATACTCAGAGGCTCTAAATATAAATCTACCTAAGCAACAGAGACCTCCAAAGCAGACATCCAAGCAAACGCTACCCCAAAACAAAACACGTACAACACATAGCACACAAAGTCATTGTGCCAAGCAGTCACAGCCCTTAAGGCTGAATAACACACCTGATACTCTTGTAATAGGTGACTCTATTGTCAGACACACTGACGTCCCGCTCACCAGGCTGAATAAAGAAAAGGTCACAGTGAGCTGCCTGCCGGGCGCTAGGATCCGCCACATAACGCAAGCACTCAGGTCACTCCAAAGCAAATACAAATATGACTCAGTCATTGTACATGCTGGCGTGAATGAACTGAGACATACCTCCCTCGACTACATGAAAAGAGACATAGAGGAGCTCTTTGATCATGTAGCCCAGGCCGGTATGACCCTGACCTTGAGTAGCATCTTACCCTCACCTAGAATGATGCCACAGTACAAAGACAAAATTATCGATTTTAACAATTGGCTAAAATTTTGGTGTCATTCAAAGGGGATCCAGTGTCTGTCAGCCTGGGATGACATGCTCGACAAGCCACGCTGCTTCGCTAGGGACGGCTTGCACCTGTCACCCCTGGGCTTTCGGATATTGGCAAAGGCTCTTGCCACCCCCATAGTGCCTTTTTTAGGCAAGGCTCAAAAGTCAAACCCACCTCCATAGACAGCACAAGGAACAAGAAACTAAGGGTAATGCTGCTAAACACCAGAAGTCTTAACCTCAAGATGCATGCACTCAAAGCTCTCCTCAGTATGGAGAACATCGATATCTGTGCAGTGACAGAAACTTGGTTCAAGGCTCCAGAGAGCACCCCAGCACTACCAGGTTATACCTCATATCATGCTTTTCGACCCCAAAACCCAGACCGAACCACAAAAGGAGGGGGAGTTTCCATATTTATCAAGGATATCCACACCTCCAGGTTACTGGCATTGCACGAAGTATCTGAGACCATCCATGTGCAACTGACAGTGGGCAAGACTGCTTTTCAGTTTATAGCATCCTACAGACCACCCTCTCAAAGTCAGGAATCCCACTCGGCTTTCCTGAAAACATTGGAGAACATGAAGATCTCTCCGAACACCATTATATTGGGCGACTTCAACTACCCAAACATAGACTGGGAGCATTACTCAAGCCCCAGCACCTTAGCCCAAAGGTTCCTGGAATTTATAAACTCAAATGCTATGGAACAACTAGTCACCATTCCCACAAGAGGGGAAAACATACTAGACCTGATAATTACCAACATGAGGACTCTATGCTCCATACCAGAAGTATATCCCTCATAGGTAAGATCAGACCATAAATTAATTTCACTGGATATCCACATCCCGACCCCACCCCCAGCCCAGAAAACCACAGTGAAAAACTTCTCAAAAGCGAACTTCACACTTCTCAAAACCGAAGTGGAATGCTTCAAGGCCCCAGAGCCAGTGGTAACTACGGGCCAAACTGCAGAATCCTATATAAACGCATTCTACGGACATCTCCAGGAATGCATGGATCATGCTATCCCAAACAAAATCAAGACCTAATCATCCAAAGGCAGGCATCCAGTCTGGTGGACCCCAGCCATAAATAAACTGTACAACAGAAGGAGGAAGCTACTACATGATAGAGCAAAATCCCTAAAAGGCAAGGCATCTCTGATCAGTACTAGCAAAAAATTACGATCCCTCATAAAATCCTCCAAGGCCAGCTTCGAGAGAAAAATTGCACAGGACACTAAAGACAATCATAAGGCTTTTTTCAGTTATGTTAGGAACCTGGGATGCAACTCCCAGACTTGTTCTGAGTTGATTCTAAGCGACAAAAATACACTGAACCCACAGACATCGCCAATATCCTGGCAGACAGGTTCAGTGCAAACTCCCCCGCCCCCGAAAGAGCAAGTATCTATCCTGGCAGAGTGCAGCCCCCCAAACATCTCTGATGCTCAGGTGAAGGCTGCCCTCTCCAAAGCAAAAAACACTGCTTCCATGGGACCAGATGGTGTCCCGGGTTGTGTCCTACATGAACTCCAAGAAGAACTAATCTCTCAAGTAAAACTGCTGTACAATCTCAGCCTCACAACAGGATATGTGCCCAAAGAATGGCGTACAGCAACAGTGGTCCCACTCCACAAAGGTGGCGTCTCTGCGGACCCTGGAAACTATCGCCCCATAAGCCTGACTAGCCTAGTATGCAAGGCTATGGAGAGGATCATCATGGAACTCATAAACAAAGACACTGGGGACCTACAGACATTAGATCCTACCCAATTTGGCTTTGTCAAGGGCAGATCCTGCCTTTTGAACCTGGTCGACTTCTTCGAAACAGTCTCCAAGGCCATAGATGAAGGGAAGGTAGTCCACACAGCCTATCTCGACCTCGCAAAGGCATTTGACACAATACCCCACTCAGGCATCATAGATAAGCTATCCAGCCTAAATATAAACCCCTATGTCACAAGATGGTTCGCAAACTGGCTCAAAGACAGAACCCACAGAGTCAGAGTTGCTGGGGCCATGTCAGACTTGAAACCGGTCACAAGTGGCGTCCCACAAGGTTCTGTCCTGGGACCTCTCTTGTTCGGTATTTACTTTTCTGAGGTACAGGCCAACGTGGGAGGACTATGGCTCACCAAGTTCGCAGATGACTGCAAACTGGGTGCCATAATTGACTCTCCAGCTGACACAAACATCCTTCAAAAAGGTCTCGCAGAGACGGATAACTGGTGTCAAAGCCATGGTCTAAAGCTAAATGCCAAAAAGTGTATAGTCATACCCTTTGGCAAAAACAATGTGCCCACAAATTACCACATAGATGGTAACCCATTAAGTACAGAGAAAGTAATTAGGGATCTGGGGACCCAAGTTGATAGCAATCTCTCCTTTGACAACCACATTGCCAAAGTGATTAGAAAGACCTTCTACATAGCCCACCTCATCATGAAAGGATTCACATCTAGATCAAGAGAGATAATCGTGCCCCTGTATTCATTCCTCATCAGGCCCATCATAGAATACAATGCCCCCTTTGGGATGTACCTTACCCGACACCTGCAGCAATTAGAAAGACCCCAAAAGTACCTCACCAGGAGGATCAAGGGACTCAAACAGATGCCATATGCTGCTCGGTTAAAAAAACTCCAGCTCTACTCAATTGCATACCGCCTACTTCAAGGCGATCTATGCCTGACATATAAAGCTATGTCCAACCCAGAATTAATGGACATGCTCCACCTCAGTAAATCTAAATCCCTTAGAGCCATGCGCTTGAGGGACTTGAACCTCAGCACAGAAATAAATAGAACATGCTGGAGGGACAGATTCATAACCCAGAGGCTCCCTTCGCTCTGGAATAGAATTCCAATTCATGTTAGGCAGAGCACCTCAATGACTCTCTTCAAGAAGAATCTTGATGAGTGGATGGGGGATCGTAGGTTTGTCCCGGGAATTACTTCCGTGTCACTATTAGACAGAGGCACAGTAAACTAAACTTTAAAAAGGGCACAGTATACTCAAATCAAGGGGTGACATAAGCCAATCACAATCGGGCTAGGCTTATAAATGCCCCAGGGCAGATAGCCTAGTATGAACCTATGAACCTATAATGTGAACTCCTTGGCTAAGAGTGCTCTACAGACAGCTAATTGCAGTGTCTGTGCTCCCCATACATGGCTAAATTGCTAGTTTGGCTAAAGACCTTTCTGTTGTTGCAAAGAATGATGAAGAATCTGATGAGGAATGAGGACAGTGGCTGTTTTCTAGTTGACCATGAGTCCAGTCACTCTGTCCAAACAAGTGTTCACTTTTCCTCAGATGATTGCTAGATTCAGTGATGTTTTTGCTTGGGAGCAATCGGGAACTACACCAGAGTTAGGCAGGGTATATAAACTTATAGAGGACGAGATACCCAGTTCTGTGGCTATCCCCCCCTCCCTTATTGACCTTGGACGATGTTTATAAAACTGTCTGCAGGACACCTATATCAATTCCAGCAGTCCCTGTAAAGGTTTAGAGAAGATATAGGGCCTCTTTGGATAGGACAGGATGTTCATCGTGTTACCCTGCTGCAGTCATCACACTTGGGATATCCTGCCGTCAGGCGGTCCCGCAGTCAGCCCGAATTCCAAAGTCTTGGTCCGGCGTCGGTTGCTGTCGCTTCTTCCCTGACGTCAGTGCGCCAGGGGTATATAAGAGGCATCCGATGCCATTTTCTTCAGTCTTTCGTGCCACGCGGTGCCCAAAGCAGAAGCAGTTCGCAAGTGCTGGCCGGCCAACACTTGAGATTTTCGAATCGAGTTTCAGTCCGAAGTCTTCAAAGCTAAGTACTCCGTTGGGGAACCTTTTCTTGCCTCAGTCCAATGTCAGAAAAAGTTAACAATTGCATTTCTTATGGGAAGCAAATACCTCATAAGGACTTTCATTCTTTTTGTATACCTTGCCTAGGCCCAGACCACGACGTCACTGGTTGTCGGTTTTGTGCTAGGTTCAATAAGCGAACTATTAAGCAACGCTTTGATTTTGCACGCTACTACTTCGGTAGGAAATTTAATTACACCATGCCGTCGGAGCAGCTGACTACCGGCATGCATAAAAAATGCAAAGATAAGGAAAGGCAGCCTAGATCCAAGCTAGACTCCGAGCCCTCGGCTGGACCGGTCGCCGGTACTCCGGTTTTCAGTGAGGTGCCTACGCAGCCCCTGGCTGCCACTGAATTGGATCCCCAGACCGCTTTGGATTCTCCAGCAGAGAGTTCTAGGCCGACGCAGCCATTTTCTTTAGGCCCTACTGACGACATTGCAGTAGGAGAAGCCGGTGCTGTAGTAACACCTTCGGTTTCTGAAGGTGTCTTCAGACCGACTACTCTCACCATAAAATCTTATGCTAAGCTTAAGACTCCTCTTAAACCAAAAAAGACTACTCTTCAGTCTCCAGGTCACAGCCCTATGCCTAAGAAACAGATGCTTAAAATGGCTGAAGATTTAATTTCTTTGATCAGGGGTTCCCAACCCCCCCCCCGACAAAAGGCCTAGACAAGAGGAGGATTATGCCTCCTCTGATCAAGTGTCTGTCTCCTCGGGCTCCTCTGAGGAACAGGATTACTCCTTTCCCCCTTATGAAGATTCTGATATTGAAGACTCCATTCCTTCAGCTTCTCGCCCTGAAGATTATTCCTTTGGGGAAACCTTACATACTATGAGGGAACATTTCCACTGGGAAGGTCAGGACTACTCCGACTTAAAGAAAAGGCTCCGAGAGTTTCTTTTACTCCCCCAGCACAGACCCCTTGCTATCCCCCCAGTTTTAGACATTGTGGATGATGTTTTCTTAGAATCTAGTCTAAATCCAGATTCTCTGCCTCCTGCTCCAGCCAAACCAGATAGATACTATAGAGTGCCTGACTCACACAAATTCCTATACAAAAGCCCTGTTGCTGATCCAGAGACAATTTCCCAGGGTCCCAAAGGGGCTAAGGCTTCTATGGCTAAAAATCCTGTACCCTCTGGAAGGGACTCCAGAGCACTAGATAGGTGGGGGAAGAAGGTTTACACGTCAGCTACTCTAGCTATGAGAGCACTAAATTATCAATTTCACATGCTTAAATACCAGCGATTTCTAATTTCTCAAATAAAACAAAAGATGGGTACGCACCCTCAACAGTCTGAATTCAAGGAAATGCAGGATCTGTTGCATGCAGCTGAACAGGTGGACAAACATAGTTTGCAATGTGGTTTTGATGCCTTGGAAGCTTCCTCTAGAGCAGCTGTTACTGGGTCTGTTATATGTAGGCATGCTTGGTTAAAGGAACAGTCTCTGCCTGATCATGTTAAAGCAAAGTTACTAGATGCACCCTTACAGCAGGATGTCTTATTTGGGGTTAAAGCAGAGGAGGTTTTAAAGAAAATGGAGGATAAGGCAAAATCTATGCAGACGGTCAAAGATTTCTTACAAGTACAGCCCCCGCGCTTCAGCAGAAATTGGCCAACAAAAAATTGGTCCTTTCCAGCTTCTGACAGACCGCAGAGGGGTAAATACAGGCGCCCAATGGGCAGAGGACAAGCACAAATCCCTTACAAACCTCGCCAATGGGGCACTGCAACACAGAAGGGAGGAGAAGACAGACCACAAACTACTAGAAGGCAAACACAATGACTTATACCTCAAACTGCTAAGCAAATCTCTCTTGGCAGCTCCCTTGGGAGGAAAATTAGCACTTTTTGCAGACAACTAGCGCATCGTCACAAAGGACAAATGGGTCCTAGACATTATCTCACAAGGATACAGATTCCATTTCCACACCTTGCCAAGGATAAAAGGAATGCCAAACCTGCCACAAAATCAATGGGCAGAGGCACAAAAACAAATTACAGCTCTCATGGACATGAGAGCCATTCAACTGGTACCTACACAGGAGCAAGGCCAAGGATTTTACTCAAGGCTCTTTCTAGTCCCCAGAAAGGACAATGCTTGGAGACCCATTCTGGACCTTTCAATTTTAAACACCTTCTTGCAAGTACCCAAATTCAAGATGCTAACACTACAGCAGCTTCTTCCCATGTTGGGCATGAAAGCTTGGCTAGTATCGTTGGACCTCAAGGAGGCATACCTGCATGTCCCTATCAGACAAAATTGCAGAAGATACCTCTGTTTCATTGCAGGTTCAACCCACTACCAATTCTCTGCACTGCCCTTTGGCTTATCTACTGCGCCCAGGGTCTTCACAAAATGCCTGGCACCGGTAATTGCATACTGCAGACAAAGAGGAATTCAAATATACCCATACCTGGACGACTGCCTCATCCAAGCAGAAAGCAAGGACATTCTCTTACAACACCTGGCCTTTGTAAAACATCTTCTAAGTTGCCTAGGGTACACAGTAAACGAAAAGAAATGAAAACTAGTGCCCTCACAAAATATGACATTCATGGGTGCCAGCTTGAATACAACGGCCCAGATGGCTTATCTGACGCCAGACAAACAACTACAATTAACTCGATACTTCAGAGCAATGGTAACAAAGACCCAACTCCATGCAAGAAAAATTCTGCAGGCCTTGGGCTTCATGGCATCTTGTATACTACTAATACCATTTGCAAAACTGCATATGAGGAAATTACAATGGTACCTAAAAAGCGTATGGACTCAACACAGCCACAACTTGGAAACAATGATACCTCTCATTCCCTGCCTTCAACAGGAGTTTCTATGGTGGTCACAGGCATGTCACCTCAACAAGGGTCAGCCTTTCACCTTACCTCCAGCCAGGCAAACTATGACTAAAGATGCATCGGACTATGCCTGGGGGGCACACATGGCAGGACGGTGCATCCAAGGCATATGGACTGCAGATCAAAGGAATCTGCACATCAATCAAAAAGAAATGTTAGCTGTACAAAATCCTGTGACAGCTTTCAAGGACCTCTTACATCCAGGACAGCTTATCATAAGGACAGACAACACCACAGTAATGTGGTACATAAACAAGCAAGGGGGTACACACTCCTACCCTCTATGCAGGCAAGCAATGACCTTGTGGAACACAGCACTGGCTTACCAAGTTCAATTACAAGCTCAATTCTTGCCAGGAAAAAAGAACACATTGGCAGACGACCTAAGCAGAAACATCATGGATCCCCACGAGTGGAAACTGGATCCACAAGTATTTGCAATGATAACTCAAAAATGGGGGCTCCCAGACATAGACCTGTTTGCCAGCCCCCAAAACTATCAACTAACACAATTTTGCACAAGGACTTTTCACCGTCAAGCTTGAAAAGTGGACGCACTCTCATTCAGTTGGAAAATGCTGACAGTATATGCCTTTCCTCCATTACCCCTTCTCACAAAGATGCTGCTGAAAGTCAGGATGAAGAGACCCCGAATGATACTCATTGCCCCAGACTGGCCACGCCAGCACTGGTACCCACTATTAAGGAATATGGCCCAGGGCCCACCATGGATTCTACCACAAGTTACCCATCTGCTCACACAGCAAGACAATCAGATTCTACACAGCCAGCTCAAAACCTTAAAATTGGCTGCATGGCAAATCACCTAAGCAACCAGCCAGCTCCTCTCTCACAAGCTGTTATGGATGTTATTCTGGAGGCCAGGAGGCCAAGCACCAGGAAAGCCTACTCAGACAAATGGAAAAAGTTTTGTGCCTGGAACCAAGCTAAAGGCCAAAATACCCTTCAGCCTGACATACCTCAGATTCTGCAATATTTAACTGAGATGTTACACAAAGGGCTTTCTTTTTCATCTATTAAAATCCACGCCTCAGCTATTCCAGCTCACTACAACACGGATCCTCCCTTATTTTCACATCCACTCCTGAGGCAGTTTCTCAGTGGGGCCAAAAACATTAGGCCTCCCAGGAGAGTACCAACACCTACTTGGGACCTCAACTTTGTTCTGGAAAAACTTACGCTACCTCCTTTTGAGCCAGCTTTCTCAGCTGACTTAAAGTTTACATCATGGAAGACTGCCCTGCTGCTAGCAATTACTTCAGCGAGAAGAGTTTCAGAGCTTCAAGCACTAATGGCAGTAGAGCCTTTCCTCTTTTTTCATCAAGATAGAGTTTCTCTATGAACTAACCCCTCCTTTATGCCTAAGGTGGTATCCAGTGTGGCTCTAAATCAAATCATCTATTTACCCACCTTCTTTCCAAACCCACAGAACAAAGGAGAAAGACTCCTACATTCCTTGGACATTCACAGGCAGCTGCGTTACTACTTGGGTAAAACTAAGGTTTTCAGAAAATCTGACCAGCTTTTTGTATCCTATGCTGCAGCATCACAAGGAAAGGCTATCTCAAAACAGACCATTTCCAAATGGATAGGACATTGCATACGTTTTTGCTACACCCACCATGGAAAACCAGTTCCTGCTAGCATAAGGCCCCACTCTACCAGGGCAGCAGCTACATCTACAGCCTACCTCAGGGGGGTGCCAACCAAGGATATTCTGGAAGCTGCAACTTGGAGTTCAGTACACACCTTCACCAAACATTACCACTTACCACTTTACTCTAAGACTAGAGCTGGCTTCACCACTGCAGTTTTGCAGGGCCTTCTAGCCTCCTCTAACCCTGTTTGACTCCACCACCCACCCTTAGCTTTGGGATTCTACCCAAGTGTGATGACTGCAGCAGGGTAACACGATGAACATAGTACAGTTTTGTACCTACCATAAATGTAGATGTTCGAGTGTATACCCTGCTGCAGTCCAGGTTACCCTCCCTCCATCCCCTCTGAACTACCTGAACTTATCTCTATCACTCTATCCTATACTACCTCTGTGGTGTATTTGCTTGTGCCTAAGGGTTTTGTTTTATTTTTATATAGCTATATATATATATGTTTATATATTTTGCCTACCTATTAGGGGTACCTGACATCTGGGGCAAGAAAAACTGAAGAAAATGGCGTCGGATGCCTCTTATATACCCCTGGAGCACTGATGTCAGGGAAGAAGCGACAGCAACCGACGCCGGACCAAGACTTTGGAATTCTGGCCGACTGCGGGACCGCCTGACTGCAGGATAACTCAAGTGTGATGACTGCAGCAGGGTATACACTCGAACATCTACATTTATGGTAGGTACAAAACTGTACTTTTCCTTTCTGATTTGACTTCTGATCTAGCTGTGATCTCCCCAGCTACCTGCTCAAATAAGTCTTTGGCTTTATCTAATCAAACACCTCTCGATAAAGAGGGAAAATGGTTAAATCTTCAGGGAAAAGGATGTCTGTGTCTAGTAATATAGCCTTTAGAATGTTAAATTATTAAGGCTATATGTGGAAATTTATTTTACAGTCTATGTACTGTTTGGATGATTTTGCTGCATCCTTACCTCAAGGGCAAAAGTCTTGTATGAAAGAAATTGTTTCTGATTTGACTCAGGTTTCGAAATTTGCTTTAAGATTTTTACTTGAATGTGCAAATTTAGTCTCAAGAAATACTGCTTCTTCTGTTGTATTATGATGGTATGCTTGGTTGCATAATCAGAACATCTCTGCTGATTTAAAAGCTGGAATTTTGAATGCACTTTCAATTTCTGAATTGGTGATTGGGCCTTCTTGTTACACAGATTCTCAAACAGTGAGTTGATGAAAGCAAATTAGTGCATGGGGTGTCTAGGATGCTTCATGTTGCCAAGTTCTCCACAAACAAGGCATCTTCCTTCAATGGGAAGAAAAAAACAAAAAATCCCAGCCAAACAAAAAGTCAGGGATCCAAAAAGAAACCACAGGAGGATTTCTCTCTTTCGGCTTTTCCCAGTTAGGGGTTGCCACAGCAGATTACCTTGTCCGCTTATGATTGGCAGTGGAGTTTTTACGGTGTTGAGTTGCCAGCCTGGTGCCCAACCTTCCACAGAAAGCGCACACATGCACTCATGCCTAGGGCCAATTTTAGCATTTCCAATCCACTTGCAGTATGTCTTTGGGGATGTGGGAGGAAACCGGAGCACCTGGAGGAAACCCACACAACCACAGGGAGGACATGCAGACTCCGCACAGAAGACACCCCGGCCGAAGATCGAACTGGAGAGCCTCTTGCTGTGAGGCGACAATGCTAACCGCTGCATCACCGCGGCCGTCCTAAAGAAACCACAGGAGGATAATTCTTCAAAACCAAACATGAGGGGATTGTTTCTGAAAAAGGATCAATTGCCTGCAAAGCAATGACTATGCTGAGTTACAGAGTACCCCATACTCTCCCTCCTGTCTCAACCCTGCAGCCTGGCCGCAAATAGTGTCAGACAGATGGGTTCTGAGAATAATTCAGAGAGGATGCAAATGGCAGTGGATAGAAAATTCTTCCCCAAACAGGGGAATTCCCCCACACCCACCAGACCAGACAGCTGTTTCCTCCAATGCTCCCTCACATGGTAGAAGCAGGAATCATAGAACCAATGCCTATTATAAATAAAGACAAATGATTTTACTTCAGAGTTTTTTTGGTACCCAAAAAGAAAACAGTCCTGGAGACCCATCTGAGATTTGTCCTTTCTAAACACCTTTGTAAAAATTACAAAAATCATAATGCTCACCTTAGTCTGTCATAGCATTGCTTCTAGACCGTTGTTTCACAGTGACTTTAGATCTCAAGGTCACTTAGGTTCATAGTTGTTTACTAGGCTAATGACCACAAGGCTCTTTTTAAGCCTATCCACGCATCCCAAATCTCTGACAAGTTTTGGTACCCTTGATAAGTGTAAGCAGGGGATTGGGAGATGAAACATTTAAAGTAGGAGTGTGGAAGATGGACCATTTACAGGCTGCCTGTGTCCATTAGAGACATAGGTGCCAAACCAGAAATAAATTTCCTGTTCTCCATCCAATTGCCAAGTTCCACTTGAATTGGGTTAGGAAGGAACTCTGCTTCACATAGATGGGGAGCCTGTTCCAGAGGTGGGGTAGTCTTTGAGATAGATTCCTGTCTTCCCAGCAGGTCCTATTTATATTACAGTTAAGGTGTAGGCCTTTAGAATAGGTAATTCTGGTACTGTCTGTTTTGCGGATTTGCAGGAGATCCATCAGAGTGCTGTCTGGCAATGCCCTGTATGCCAAGCATACATTTCCCCTCAACAGCTTATAAGAGACAATACAGGGATAGGGCCTTGAGGCAGTCTGCATAGGACATGTAACTTACTACCTGTATTCTTTTAGTGAAGAACCTCAGTGGACATTCTAATTGTTGGATGTGCCTGGTTAGGTACATATTCCTTTTGCTCCCAATTTCAGGACATTTTTGAGATGTGCTGTGTCTGGCTTACATTATCAGTGTTCTGATTTATCACTTTGGGCTGTCTACTTGAATGTTTACAAATTGTCCGACTCCAGTGGTTGTCTGTTGAAGAACCCTAGGCATCCACATTTTTCCTTATTGAGATGACATGCCGATTTGTGCAGATTCTGTATCCAGGTGCTTAGAGTCCTTAGACAAGGTTGCATCCCTCGTTTTCTACCTTAGCTTCAAACTTGAACCTTCAAAAGTCTTTCCTGACACTCTCAATGAATTGTTTTCTTAGAGTGTTGGATAGACACCGTAAAAAGGATGGTCTAACTGCCTGAAGACAAAAGTTTTGACTTATCAAGGCATTTTCCTGGATTTCTCTCTCTTACTAGTGGACTCAGCAAGAGTGTTCCTCAAAATTCTAGACCTCATATTGTGAGTGATCCTCATGATGCCACTAGCTAGACTACATATGGGAAAAATTCAGTGGTAATTGAAGAGTTGTTGGAACCAGCACCTTCATCCCTTGGATTGCCGGGTACCGTTACTGGGATTTGTGAAACAAGAACTGCAGTGGTGGAGCAATCAAATGTCTCTAAAATCAGGAGTCCCTTTCTCTTCAGCTGCTCAGTCCAGTCTGTCCAGATGGACTCTTCAGATTTTGCATGGTCAGTAGTGTCCATTGGAGTTCAACTGTAAGGCTTCTGGGGTCCTCCATATATGCCAAAGCACTAAAACCTAAAGAAAATGTTGGCATTAATTCATTTCACCACTTATGGACTCTTTGTTCCCTTCTAGTGGTCATAGTCAACACTACTTAGATGTGGTACTTAAAAACGCATGGGGGGATACAGTGTCATCTGGGATCTACCTCCACAGGTTTCTCTGACCCTTCAGATTTCGTACATTCCATCAAAGCAAAATACAGACTAAACAAATCCTTAACAGATCCTCATGAGTGGAAGCACCATGTAGAGGTCTGCCAGGAACTGACCCAGATGTAGGGAATGGTTCAAGTAGGTCTGTTTGCCTCCTTTCAAAACAGCTGAAAAATTCTGTTTAAGACATCCCTGCAACCATGCTTGGAAGACAGACGTTGTACCATTCTCATTGTCAGGAGTGTTCCTGTATGCATTTCCACCCTTTCCAATGATTTCCAAGGTACTTCTAAAGGTTTCAGAATGAATTAACAAAGATCTGTGTGTAACCTCCTTAGGGTCCAGGCAAAGTTGGTTCTCTAATTGGCCAAGAGCAGTTACCACAAATTTCCACTTGGACTGGATCTGCTTGCCCAGCAACAGGGGCGAGTGGTACACCCCAGCTTAGAGCAATTGCAATTGACAGCCTATTTATGCTGTTTTGATACCTTTTAGGCACTTGGTCTATGAAGATGTGGAGTAGGTATTTAAGGAGGCAAGAAAACATGCAACTAGAAAATCTTAGATTTACAAGTGGGAGAGGTTTTCTAGGTGGTACCTAGCCAAAAACAGAAGTCCTGAAAGGGTCTCAACCCCTCTGGCTTTGAACTATTTGTATGAGCTACTTATAGATGGTTTATCATATGTTTCTATCAAAGTGCATCATGCAGACATCTCAGCTTGTTTGCCCAAGAATACTCTCTTTTGTCTCTTTTGTGGTCAAACAGTTTATGAAAAGAGTGTTGCACATGTGAGGCCCACTCGTAAGCATATCCCTTCAACTTTAATATCAACTTTGTTCTTGGAAAACCGACCTTACCTCTTCTTGAACCTGCCCTTCAGGCTGATTTATTGCTGATTACATGGAAGACTGTTTAACTTATAGGTTCATAGGTGTGTACTAGGCTAATGGCCCTGGAGCCTTTATAAGCCTAGCCCATAGAAGTGCCCTGGCATCGTGCCACCCGACATTAGTTCCCAGTGCTTCTATTAATTAGAGCCACTGGAGTGATCCCCGGAGTGAACTTTCTATTTCCCATTCACTCGTCAAGATTTCTGTTGAAGAGGGCCAATGAGATGCTCTGCTTGACATGTATGGATAGTCTATTCCAGAGCGTGGGCAGTCTCTGGGTTATGAATCTGTACCTCCAGTATGTTCTGTTGATTGTGGTAATGAGGTTGAGGTTTCTGGAACGTGTGGTGCTGAGGGATTGGGATTTCTTTAGATGTAGCATTTCTATTAGAGTTGGGTCAGATATGGCTTTGTAAGTCAAGCAGAGATCGCCTCTTAGTAGACGATATGAGACAGAGAATAGCTGGAGTTTTTTGAGTCTGTCCATGTAGGACATGTGTTTACGTCCTAGGATCCCCTTCGTGAGGTACTTTTGTGGCCTTTCCAGCTGTTGCATGTGTCTAGTGAGGTACATGCCAAATGGGGCATTATACTCGATGATTGGCCTAATGAGGGAAGAGTAGAGAGAGATGATGACCTCTTTCTTCCCGGATGCAAAACCCTTGGTAATAAGATGTGCCACATAGAAAGACGTTCTGACCACAGTGGCAATGTGGTAGCCGAAGGAGAGGTTGCTGTCAACCTGTGTCCCCAGATCTCTTATAATACCTTCAGTGTTCATTGGGCTCCCATCGATGTGGTAATTAGTGGGAACTGAGTTTTTCCTAAAGAGGATGACGCATTTTTTGGCCATTAACCTTAAGACCATGGTTTTGAAACAAGTCATTGGTCTCAGTGAGGCCTTTCTGTAGGATGTCTATGTCACTTGGAGAGTTAATAATGGCTCCCAGCTTGCAATCGTCTGTGAACTTGGTCAGCCAGGGTCCCTCCATGTTGGCCTGGACTTCTGAGAAGTAAATGCCAAACAGTAGAGGACACAGGACCCATCCCTGTGAAACTCCACTTGAGACTGGTCAGCAGTCTGACTTGGAGTCCACTGCTTTCACACTGTGAGTTCTATCTGTGAGCCAATTTGCAACCCACCTAGTGATATAGGGGTTGATGCCTGGTTTGGTGAGTTTATCAATAATTCCTGAGTGAGGAATGGTATCAAAGGCCTTGGCCAGATTGAGGTAGGCTGTATGAACTGCATTGCCATCATCCACAGCTCTGGTGACTGACTCAAACAAGTCAATGAGGTTGAGCAGGCATGATCTACGTTTCACAAAACCAAATTGCCTGGCAGCTAGAGTTTGGTGATTCCCTATATTCTTGTTAATTAGGTCCATGATCATGTGCTCCATAGCCTTACATATCAGACTCATCAGGCTAATGGGGCGATAATTCCCAGGGTCTGTAGTTGCTCCCCCTTTATGTATAGGGATGACTAGCAGTGCGCCATTCAGTAGGGACAAAGCCTGAGGTGAGTCTGTGATTGAACAGGGCACACAGATGTGGTGTCAGTTCACTTTGTAGTTCATGTAGAACACATCCAGGGATATTGGCGGGTCCCATGGAACCTGTATTCTTGACCTAGGACAATGCAGCTTTAACCTGTGCTGTAGTAATGCTTGGTGCCTGGCATTCCTCCGGTATTGTGATTGATTGGTCCTCTAGGGGCGAGAGAGGGGTAAAGTTGGCACTGAATCTGTAGGCCAGTATGGTGTCAATATCTGTTGGCCCAGTATGGGAGGTACCATTGTGCAGTAACTCAGGGCAAACCTGGGTATTGCCATGGAGATTCTTGATGTAAGTATAGAAGGCTTTGTGGTTGTTTTTAGTGTTTGCCACAATTCTGCCTTCATAGCTGGCGTTAGAGGTTTTGATGCGGGATCTCAACTTTTTGTTGAGGCTAATATGGGAGTTTTTCCAGTCTGGGGACTTCACCTTTTTCTGCAACAGTTTCTTCCTTCTTTTGTAGAGTTTATTAATAGCAGGGGACCACCAGATTGGCTTCCTTTTTTTGGAGGAGATCATCTTGGTTCTGTTAGGTATGGCTAGTTCCATGCATTTATGTACATGTTCGTACAGTGCATCGGTGTATGATTTTTCCATCATGCATCTGTTTTCCGTTGACATGGGGACGTGAAGTTAGCCACCTCTGTTTTTAGGAGCCCAAAGTCAGCTTTGGAGAAGTTTTTCATGGTGGTTACCTTTGCTGGGGGTGTGGATGAGATGTAGATTTCCATGGTGATTAGTTTGTGGTTGGATCTAACCAGGGAGGAATTGACTATTGGTTAGTAATAACCAGGTCAAGGATGTTGCTTCCTCTAATGGGGGTAAGAATGAGCTGGTCCAGGGCATTGGAACTGATGAATTCCAAAACGTGTTGGGCCATTGTATTGGTACATGAGTAGTTTTCCCAGTTGATGGAGGGGTAGTTGAAGCCATCTAGTATGAGAGCGTTGGGTTGAACCCTAATAGTTTCCAGGGTGCTTAGGATCGTGGAGTAAGAGTCCTGGGACATGGTCGGAGACCTATAGCAGGCTACGACCTGAATCGCCATCTTACCCAATGATAGTTGTACCTGAAGTATCTCAAATGCGTTATGCTGAGGTACTAGTCTGGAGGTGTGCATATCCTTTATGAATATGGAGACACCACCACCTTTGGAGCTTCGGTCCATGTTCTGGGGCCGAAATGTGTGGAATGAGTTATAGCCTGGTAGTGCAGGGTTGCTTTCTGCTGCTTTAAACCAGGTCTCCATTACAGCACAAATGTCGATGTTGTCCATTTTGAGTAGTGCTTCAAGCAAGTGCATCTTGAGATTTAGACTTTTAGCGCTGAGCAGCATGACCCTCAGATTGCATTTATTTATAGCTGTTACGGTCGTAATTTGGTCTTTGGAACATCGCCTAAAAAGGCAGTATAGGTTGGCAAGAGCCTTAGCAAGTATCTGGAAACCCATGGGTGACAGATGCAGGCCATCTCTGGCAAAGCATCGAGGTCTGTCAATCATATCATCCCAAGCAGACAGATACTGGATCCCCTTAGAATGACAGCAGAAGATTCTACATAATTATTGCTCTGACATGTGCAACACGAATTTGTGAGCTTCAGTCTGTCACCAACCCTGTCTGATTTTACATAAGGACAGGGTCATGGTACTGTATACTAGATCCATCATTCATGCCTAAAGTTATTTTTGAATTTACCTTGAGTCAAGCCATCAATCTCCCAGTGTTCTGTCCTGATGGGAAAAAAAAGGAAAGAAGACTACATAACTTGGATGTGCACAGGCAGCTCAGGCACTACCTTGATAGAACAATGCCCTTTATGAATTGCTGAACAGCTTTTTGTCTCCTATAAGTGATCTAAAAAAAGGTCAACCTGTGTCTGTGCAAGCTAATGCTCAGTAGTCGGCCTCTGCTGTTGTTTTCTGTTACTCCTACCATGGTAAATCTCTTTCATGCAAGGTTAAGGCTCAATCAACTAGGCCCTTATCCTCTTTTGTGGCTTATTGGAAAGGGGTGGACTCTGGAAGCATTCTAGAGGTAGCAACCTACCCCCTGTTTATACCTTCAGAAAACACTACAAGCTGGATTTATTTTCATGATTTAGAGCAGGCTTTGCTAGGACTGTTATCCAGGAACTCCTGGATCCTTATCCTCCCACCTCCATTGTAGGGTAAGCTTAGGGAATCTACCC
The DNA here is from genome assembly GCF_019279795.1 of Protopterus annectens. Classification (NCBI taxonomy): domain Eukaryota; kingdom Metazoa; phylum Chordata; order Ceratodontiformes; family Protopteridae; genus Protopterus; species Protopterus annectens. The sequence continues at coordinate 1,263,800,662 of NC_056733.1, read as the reverse complement.
AAAATAACATTGAAGTAGTGGGAATGATGACCGTAGTACAGTTCCTTAAGTCTTACTTACCTGTAACAGTAGATGCTCAAATTCCTTACTGCCTCTGTGGCAGCACCCACCCTCCATCCCAAAGATTGTGCATAAATGAGACAGATTTCAACTTTTGATTTTGTTATTGTTGTATTTGGTTTTTATATGGCATTGTTATTAGCTGCAGATTTAAACTTGCTTGATGATTCTAGCTTCAGGTACTTTACTCTCCTTCTTTGTGAAAAAGTGTGAACACTCACTTCCTGTGACTGCTTAAGGCTTCCCTGTCATGATATGCTTAGCCAGTCAGCTGCCACAGGGAGGGAGAGGGAGGTGAGTCTGATCTTTTGAAAGCTAGCCAGTGCAGGGTTACCTTGGCAGATAACCTAGAGTGCCACTGAGGCACTGAGGATTCCGAACATCTACTGGTAAAGTTAAGACTTACACAACTGTACTTTCCCTTCATATACTAGTCAGGTAAGACAATTCTTTGTAAAAATGGCACATGCAAGAGATAGAGAATGTGATTAAATAATGCTCAGATTAGGTAGGTAAGTACTGGGCTATCCACCCATGCAGGATATTTTAACTTACTACAGCCGAGTGGCACCTCCAGGTGTTGCTGCAGTTGCTTCTTTTTGATGACTCTAAGTGTCAGATATTGCTTGTTCTTATTTGTATTAATTCCGTACCATACTACATGCAAATTATTCAGGAATTTCATCTTAAAGCTTACACATTGGCAAGCGCAACTATATTGATATTTGACTACTGTCTAGTGCAGGTAAACGGATATTGTTGTTCATATATTTATTTATATTGTCATGATGTTGTAGTAAAGCTTTGTAGTGTGTTGTGAAGGTATGAACAGAGGTGCAGGTTGCTACCTATAGAATGCTTCCTTTCTAAGTATCTCAGTAACCACGTGTAACAGACAGAACTGCTTAGCATCATATGAAAGCGCATAACCTCATATGAAAGCTCTTAGCAGGATGAACAAGTTGCTGCTGGCAGTATGTGTGTTAACTTGAGTGGTTCCTGAGATATTGTAAGTTGGTTGCAAAATGTTACAAACTTAATAGTTTCTGTGTTTACTGTGACTTGTGAAATGCAGTTTAAAGCCTAGACTCTAAAGAATACTACCACCGTATAAAATGGTGCATACTGAAGAGTTTGACATTTATACTTCTTTAGAAAGCCCTGTGGGTCCAGCGATATGAACATTTGCTTGAAATGTGTGTCACTCATCTGGTCAGGATAAAACAGACGAACATTCGTGGGTTCAGTTCAAGCAGCTTTATTACACACAAACATCAGGAATGTGGCTGTGTAACTTAAATTTAAATAAACTTATATACAGACTGACTACCACATGTATACATGTTAACACTCTGGCTGTTCTCTCAAAATGGCACTACTTGCCTGCACGTGCTCATTATTTATATGCACATGCTACATCTGGAAATGCTTCTTAAAGATACATACACACGCTCTAATCTATATCCTCCCTCTTTGAGAAATGATTCATACACTAAATGACAGTATTCAATGACATGCAATATACAGAAATGATCTTCTGACATGCAGTTATACAGAACTAATTCTTTGACATACAGTCATGCAAAATTAGACACATATAAAACAATCATGTCCAGGTTGCTGTGTATTTTACACTTGGTCTAGAAATACGACCTGATTGTGTAACACAGAAATCAGAATTAGATCTAGCAAGGGATGTTCAACTTTGGGGACAACTGAGACATCATCAGGAATGGGAATGGATACTGAGACATGTTCTTTGGTATGAACATTGTCAGGGTTGCTCTGAGATCTGGCGTCTGTATCACAGGTATGATGCTGCAATATTGCTTCTGATACAGGACGATGATGTCTGCAGTTTCTTCTGTATTCTATACCCTCAGATTCCACTAAGTAGGATCTCATCTCGGCATATTTACCTCTCACTTGACCAGTTTGATTAAAGCCTTTCTCCATTTGTATCCTCACTGTCTGTCCTTTTAACGGACGACGAAATCTACTCATTTTATCATAGCTGGACTTCTGAGAACAACACTTCTTAAAAAGTTGGGCTTTGATTGCTCTCTTGTTTTTAGCATTAGGCACCAACAAACTAAAACTGATAGGCAAGGTTGTTTTGGTTTGCCTAGATAGAAGTCTGTGAGCAGGCGAGCCAAGTAGGTTGCCATGGGGTATATTTCTGAGATTAAGTAAATTCAAGAAGATATCGGTGTTGTCACGCCTTGACCTTCTAGTAATTGCTTTGCACTCTGTACTGCGCGTTCAGCAAGGCCGTTTGGCTGTGAGTATTCAGGACTGCTAATAACATAGATAAAATTCCACTCTTTTGCAAGTCTCTAAAATAATTAACTGGTAAACTGGAGCACCATTGTCAGAAATAACTTTGTGTGGACTACCGTGGACTGAGAAATGACATTTCATCTTCTTAATAACAGCACTGGATGTTAGATTAGGTAGAAAATCAATCTCAAAACAGTTCGAATAAGAGTCTACCAACACTAAGTAATGCTGATTGTTCAACTCAAATATTTGTATTTGTCTTACAAACACAAGGTGCAGGGTTTGAATCTCACAAGGGATAATTGGCTAAGCTTAAAATGGCTCGCAAGGACAGTTAGCTTAGTACTAATCAATGAACCAATGAACCAATATGTCAGTGGTTACTGCTGTTGACCAAGGTAGTTCAAGAATTTGGCTTAGCTGAAGTGGCTCTTTTTGCAAATGTGGCTTAGTACTGTTGCATAATGAACAAGAAGAAAGCACTTTATCAATGTCTTTCGATAGAGAAGGCCAAAATACTAGTCATCTCGTCCTTCTTTTGGTAAAATCAGAACCTAGATGGCCACGATGCAAAATCTGAATGTATTCATGTTGTAAGGAAGTAAGAACAAAACTTTTGGACCTTTGAAAATGATACCATCTTCCATCAGCATCTCATCTCTGTGTAGAAAGTAAGGTTGTACGTACTTCTGGCGGTACACAGGATTGCTTTGACAGCCATCATGGATTGATGAAGTGGCTAAGCTTTTGCAAAATTGGATCAGTCTTTGTATGATCTTTCAGCTCATCAAGTCTCTTTATAGAAAAATTACATACTTCTATGACATCAAAGTCAAAATTCTCTGCATCAAGCTGTTCATGGTATTTCTGGGCAATCTGGGTAAGGTATCAGCCAGATAAAGAAGTTTGCCTTTTGTATAGACCATTTTGAAATTATACTTTTGAAATTTGAGCATCATTCTTTGTAGTCTTGCTGGAGCTGAATGCATAGGCTTCTTTAAAATAGTGACTAGAGGTTGATGGTCAGCTTCTCTCTGCATAGCTCGGCCATAAATATAATCATGGAACTTCGAACATATGAACACGATTGCCAAATATTCCTTCTCAATTTGAGCATACTGTATCTCAGTTTGGGTAAGAGTTCTAGATACATAGGCAATGGATCTGCCCTCTTGAAGAATAACTGCACCATGACCGAACTCTGAAGCATCACAGGAAAGAACTACTGGTTTGTTGACATCATAGTTCCTTAATGTAGGCGGGAATGGCCATTTGCTGTTTGAGGTTAGCAAATGCTCTCTGCTGCTGTTCTAACCATGACCAGGCAACATCTCTGCATGTCAGCTCTCTTAAAGGTGCTGGTAGCTCACTAAAGTCAGGGATAAATATGCCCAAATAGTTAACTATACCAAGAAAATGCTGTAGGACTTGGACCTTGTCTGGAGCTGGTATCTCAGGAATGGCTGCTTGTCTGGAAGGGTCTGATCATAAGCCTGTACTGGTAAATAAATGACCTACATAAGTAACTTCTGGAATTTGCATTGTAGAGGATTGAGCTTTAAATTCACTTCACATGCTATGTCCAGAACTTTCCTGTCATGCTCTGCTTCATCATTGCCTCCAACCAATAAATCATCTACTATTATTGCACACGGGTAGCCTGAGAAAATTTGCTCCATTGCATGTTGAAAGATTTCACTGGCAGAATTTATTCCAAAAGGCATCCTGAGGAATCTGTATCTACCAAATGGGGGTTACTGAATGTAGTCAGTAGAGAAGATTTGCGATCAAGCATTACTTGTCAAAATGAACTCGCTGCATCTAAGACAGAAAAAACAGTGGCATTTGGCATGAGGGTGGCAATCTCCTCTGCTGTACGCATAGGATGATGATGTCTTTTTAATGCCTCGTTCAAGTCTCTTGGGTCAATGCATATTCTGATTTCATCTGATTTTTTCTTATGAACAGCTGTCATGGAAGACACCCACTCATTTGGTTCTGTGACTGGACAAATCGCACCTTGCTACACCATTTTGTGTAACTGGACCTTGGCTTTGTCCTGCATAGCTATTGGAACTCTCCTTGCTGGTCTGACCACTAGACTGACCTCTGGGTCTACTTTCATGGTGTACACAACTGGAAGTCTGCCTAGCTTGTCATCAAACACATCAGAATACTCTGAGAAAATAGCATCAGTACTGGGACATGTGCTTACATGCTGGACTTCTTTGGTAAAAGAAAGCATTTTCATTCTTAAACGATCTCTGAGACCTAATGATGATGATGATGATGAACAGATGATCTGACTACATAAACATGCAAGCTGTAACTGTTCCCAGCCGATAGCATGAAATCACTACTGAGCCTTTGGTTTGAATCTCTTCACCTCCATAAGCAACAAGCTTTACACAATTGGCCAAATTAAGTTGCTCACCTGCCTTCTCTTTAGCAAACATTTCTGCTGACATCACATTACACTTTGAACCAGTGCCTACTTTGAGCTCTGTGGGTTTGCCATTGATCAGGACAGTACAAAATACTTCATTCTTTGCCAACAAATCTACTGCATTAACCCTTTCATTGACCACTGACACACCATCTACAGAAAGTAGGGTTGCAGCTTTCTACATGATTAACTTGCTTTTTTGAGTGACCTTTCCTAATAACTGAATGAGGCTTGCTTGATTTACAAAAGTTTGAAAATGGTTCCGTTATTTTACACTTGTGGCATTGCTGAGCAAATGCTAAGCACTTCTCTCTTTTAGACTCATGAATGACTCCACAATTACGACAGTTAACAATAAGACTTGACTTGGGTTTTGCTGACGTACCTTTATACTGTACTGAGCATGCCCTTTTCACTGAGCTAGTCTGGGAACTTGCTAGAAAGCTACACGATTTCCGTGGTAGACCAGCAGGGGTTGCAGCTCTCGTGCTTAGGCCTGTTTCTGCTTACCACATGTTGCATGCTGCCTACGTTTGCTCTAGAGGCTGTTGAAACCATGCTCTTATCACTTATAAGCAAACTTGTGTGCCTTTCTGTGAGCTCATGGATTTGACAAATCTCTGTGGCTTTGCTTAATGTTAAATCACTGTCACAAAGTAAAATCTTTCTCACTGCAGCACTATTAACACCACCCACAAGCCTGTCCTTTATTAACTCATCTTTCAAGTCACCAAATCTACACGTTTTAGCCTTATTTCTCAAGTCAGTGATATAAGCTGCAAAAGTTTTACCTGGCTTTTGGTTTGTTGTATAAAATAAGTGCCCGTCTAATGTAACATTTGTCTGGGGGTTGCACATTTCTCTAAATTTGCGTTTTAAGCACTCAGGATCCTCTCTTGATTCAGCTGACACCACAATATGGAAGTTTTCCCCCTCTCCTGCATATACTGCTGGTGCATAGGCAAATGAATGCTGTCTTTCATTGGCCTCCGACCCAGCTAATTTAAGCAAAATAAATGCCGTTGTACATGCAACTTTGTCAGAAAAAGCTGATTGTATGAAAATATATTCCTGCTCACATACTCTCCAAGTTTCTCCTGTATTATGATCAAACACAAGTGGACTTGGTCTGCAAAATGCCTTTGCCATATCAACACACAGTAGTGAAGGTGCTTGACATTATGTACGAACATACACACATAAATATCTGTGTATATATATATATATATATATATATATATATACATATATATATATATATATATATATACATATATATATATATACATATATATATATATATATATATATATATATATATATATACATATATATATATACATATATATATATATATATATATATATATATATATATATATATATATATATATATATATACATGTATATATATATATATATACATATATATATATATACATATATATATATATATATATATATATATATATATATATATATATATATATATATATATATATATATATATATATATATATATATATATATATATATATATATATATATATATATATATATATATATATATATATACATATACATATATATATATATATATATATATATGCAAGAACTTTATGCCTGTGCTTGTAATTATGCCCAGTAGCACAACAGACTCTCTGAAATAACTGCAGTTTGCTAAATAAATCTCGGTAGCAAAATAACACTTTGAAATCACTATACTTTGTGAAACCACTCGGTGTAAGAAATACTTCAAAATGACTGTACTTTGCGAATAAACTGTACACAGCAGAAAAATGTCAGAGTAAGAAACACTTTGAGATGAATGCACTCTGCAAATAAACTGTACACAGCACAAAAACCTTTCAAAATGGCTGCACCTTTGTGAAATAACACTCTACAGTGTAAGAAACACTTTGAAATGGCACTGTACGAATAAATGCACACAGCACAAGAAACTTTTCGAAATGGCTGTACTTTCACTGCACTTTGCAATATAACTATACTTTCCACACAGCACACTCATTGAAATAATTGCACCATAATAAAGGACACACTCTGCAAACACTTTGCACACTCTGAGATACTTTTGAACAACTCTAGTTATGCTTTGAATGGCTTTGGCCAATGCAAAATAGTAGTTTGTGCCCAAAACACGATCTTGCTCTTTAAGCTTAATTTGCACTTTTATTGTGCTCGTTATGCCCTTTTAATCTCTTATCATGCTTATTATACTAGTTATGCAACCCAAAGGTAATTCTGAGCCCCATATGAATATCTCTGCTAATTTTATCAAATATCATGGTTTTGAACATTTTGTTTAATTAATAATGTGTTTTGTGCCTTTCATTTGATTAATAATATGTTTTGTGCTTCTCTTTTGATTAATAATGTGTTTTGTGCCTTGCAAATGCTCTGTTTCATTTTCTTTGCCAAATAAATCATTAGTGCAAGTTTTCATTACCATAAATTTGTTTCTGGCCTTTTTCTGTTTGCCTGGGCTCTGTTTCTCTCAACCAGCTTAATCTGCCTTCACCTTCAGCTCTGTACCTCATGGCTTGAAGAAGTTACTCCCTTAATCCTGGTTCTGACACCTTGGCACTCGTCTGGTCAGGATAAAACAGACAAACATTCGTGTGTTCAGTTCAAGCAGCTTTATTACACACCAACACATCAGGAATGACTCTTTGTAACTTATAAACAGACTGATTACCACACTCATACATGTTAACATTCTGGCTGTTCTCTCAAAATGACAGTGCTACCTGCATGTGCTACATCTGGAAATGCTTCTTAAAGGTACATACACATGCTGTATTCTACAATTTCAGTACATAATTTGACTGTATCAAAAAGGTGCCAATTTCCCTTAAGAGGTGAAAGTTAAACCATTTACCTTGTGAATGTGAGGTAAACACCTTAAGCATTATGCCCAACACTCTATTCTTATTAGAATGTAAAAGTCATCTTTAAATTGCTGGGCAGATTTTTTTTTACTTCTACTTAGCTTGGTAAGTGTCATTCTGATACTGAATAAGAAACATGGTTTGCCCATTGTTAAATTCTCATTTTTCTCCTTTTTTGCAGGCTGATTCTCAGCTGGACCAGGTCCGACAGCATTTTTATGAGGTTTCACTGGAGTACGTCTACAAGGTCCAGGAAGTGCAAGAGAGGAAGATGTTTGACTTTGTTGAACCTGTAGGTGAACATAATGCTGTTACTCACCACAACTGTTATTTCATATAGCAGTCCATGAATACATAGTATGATAAATTATGCAAAATTCTATGCATTTAGTGCCAGACTTTCTTTCCTGTTTAATTTCAGGATTAAGTAAGTAGTTGCAAATTATAGTAACTGGGCTAGATCTTGGTCTTTACAAGTGAGTGAACTTTAAAGACTTGTAAAGTGTTCATAGATTCATAGGTAGGTACTAGGCTATTGGGCCTAGGGCCTAGGGCCTATACAAGCCTAGCCAAAAAGGTACCCTGGCTTTCGCCACCCAAGAAAATTATTTTCCTGTGCCCCTGTCAAGCAGAACCACAGAAGTGATCCCTGGGGTGAATTTCTTATTACCAATCCAATCATCAAGATTTTTCTTGAAGAGTGCTAATGAGGAGCTCTGTTTGACATAGATAGGTAGTCTGTTCCAGAGTATAGGAAGTCTCTGGGACAGGAATCTATCCCTCCAGCATGTTTTGTTTTTGTGGTGACAAGGTTTAGGTCCCTAGGGCGTGTAGCTTGAAGGGATTGGGATTTCTTTAAGTGGAGCATGTCCAACAGCTCTGGGTTTGACATAGCTTTGCATGTTAGGCAGAGATCACCTCTGAGTAGGCGATATGCGACGAAGTAAAGCTGGAGTTTTTTGAGACGGTCTGCATAAGGCATACTGTTTGAGGTATTTTTGCGGCCTTTCTAGTTTTTGTAGATGTCTTGTGAGGTACATACCAAAAGGGGCGTTGTACTCTATAATGGGTCTAATGAGTGATGAGTAGAGGGGAACAATGACCTCTTTTTTTTCTGGATGAGAAACCTTTTGTGATGAGGTGTGCCACGTAGAAGGATTTCCTGACCACTGTGGCGATGTGATTATCAAAGGAGAGACTACTGTCCACCATGAATACATAGTCTGTGTCTGATTATACATGTGCATGATGTGTTTGTCAGTAGTTACACATCTATAGAACAGTTAATCTAGAAGAGTATATACATTAGGTTAGTTGACTTACAAGATTGTGCTTTAAAAATATGCCTAATAAGAATGTAGCTAGGCAGCTAAGTAAGTTTGGCACATATTGTTGTCTTAATTGTGTAGGTTGTAAGTATATTCAGAATGATGTTTCATATTTACATCCATTGACTAATAAAATGTATTATTTTCATTGCTGTACCACATGTAACACACAAAATATAGTTTATTTAGCTACATGTATGAAATGTGCTGAGTTTTATATTGGTAAAAGTGCACTTAAGTTGAAGAAACGTATTATTGAACATTGTTCAGAAATAAGAAGAACGGTCAGTACTAATGCCCTTTATAAACCTATTATGGACAAAGGACATAGTCATGAGTTAAAATTTAGGGTAGTACAGACTGTATCAAAGAACGTCAGGGATGGTGATCTTAATAATATATTGGATTGGATTGTTCGCTTGCAAGCTGATACTGAGCCTGGCTTAAATGCATTAGCTAGTGTTAAACATATTTTAAAAATGAGGCAAACTGTGTTAAAATAACTGAAATGAATATTGTCACATTTTTGTATATATTTCCTTGATATATTTTATTATATATTTGTTTTATACGTCTGAATGTTTTTTATGGGCTGTGTCATGTGATTTTCGGTTTAATGTATCCTGTGATTTTTAATTCTATTTAAATGAAATGAGCTGTTTTGCTGTTATTTTGCACTGAGGAAGGGTGATACCCAAAAGCTTTGCTGTTGTTTTTGTGTTTTATTAAAAGGTTATAGGAACTTCTTTATTGGCATTTCCTTAGTTCGGGTTATATTTTGAATTCATAGGTTCATAGGTTCATACTAGGCTATCTGCCCTAGGGCATTTATAAGCCTAGCCAGAGTGTGTTTGGCTTTCGCCACCCATTTTAAATTAATTTTGCTATGCGGTTTTTGAGGTTAGTATACTGTGCCTCTGTCTAACAGTGACACAGAAGTGATAGCCGGGGAAAACCTACGATCTCCCATCCACTCATCAAGATTCCTCTTGAAGAGAGTCAATGTGGGACTCTGCCTAACCTGGGCTGGGATTTTATTCCAGAGTGAAGGGAGCCTCTGGGTTATGAATCTGTCCCTCCAGCATGTCCTATTTATTTCAGTGCTGAGGTTCAAGTCTCTCGAGCGCGTAGCTCGATGGGATTTGGATTTTCTGAGGTGCAGCATGTCCATTAATTCTGGGTTGGACATGGCTTTATACGTCAGGCACAGATCGCCTCTGAGCAGGCGGTATGCTACTGAGTAGAGCTGGAGTTTCTTTAACCGGGCAGCATATGGCATCTGTTTGAGCCCTTTGATCCTCTTGGTGAGGTACTTTTGGGGTCTTTCCAGTTGCTGCAGGTGTCTGGTAAGGTACATCCCAAAGGGCATTGTACTCAATTATGGGCCTGATGAGGGATGAGTAAAGAGGTGCGATGACCTCTCCTGATCTAGATGTGAATCCCTTCATGATTAGGTGGGCTATATAAAATGTTTTTCTAACCACTTTGGCCACGTGGTTGTCAAATGAGAGATTGCTATCAACATGTGTCCCCAGGTCCCTAATGACTTCTTCTGTACTTAATGGATTACCACCTATGTGGTAATTTGTGGGCACTTTGTTTTTGCCAAAGGGGATGACTATACACTTTTTGGCGTTTAGCTTGAGGCCATGGCTCTGGCACCAGTTGTCTGTTTCTATGAGGCCCTTTTGGAGGATGCTTGTGTCGGCTGGAGAGTTGATTATGGCACCCAGTTTGCAGTCCTCTGCGAACTTGGTCAGCCACAGTCCTTCTGTGTTGGCCTGTACTGCCGAGAAATATATACCGAACAAGAGAGGTCCCAGGACTGAGCCTTGTGGGACGCCACTTGTAACTGGTTTGGAGTCTGACATGGCTCCAGCAATTCTAACCATGTGGGTTCTGTCCTTGAGCCAGTTTGCAACCCATCTAGTGACATAGGGGTTTATATTTAAGCTGGTGAGCTTATCTATAATGCCCGAGTGAGGTATTGTATCGAAGGCTTTTGCGAGGTCCAGGTAGGCTGTGTGGACCACCTTCCCCTCGTCAATGGCCTTGGTGACTGTTTCAAAGAAATCGACCAGGTTTAAGAGGCAGGATCTGCCCTTAACAAAGCCAAACTGGGTAGGATCCAGTGTCTGTAGGTCCCCAATATCTTTATTTATGAGGTCCATGATGATCCTTTCCATAGCTTTGCAGACCAAGCTAGCCAGGCTTATGGGGCGATAGTTTCCAGGATCCGTTGAGGCACCACTGTTGCTGTACGCCACTCTTTGGGTACATATCCTGTAGTAAGGCTAAGATTGAACAGTAGTTTTATGTTTGGGTTTAGCTCTTCTTGGAGTTCATGTAGGACGCAGCCCGGGACACCATCTGGTCCCATTGATGCTGTGTTTTTTGCTTTGGAGAGGGCGGCTCTTATCTGAGCATCTGAGATGTCAGGGGGGCAGCACTCTGTTGGGATAGATATTTGCCCTTTTGGTGGGGAGAGGGGGGAGAAGTTTGCACTGAACCTGTCAGCTAGGATGTTGGCAATGTCTGTGGGCTCAGTGTATTTTTGTCATTTTGGACTAATTCTGAGCATATCTGGGAATTCCCACCCAGGTTCCTAACATAACTAAAGAAAGCCTTGTGATTATCCTTAGTGTCCTGTGCAATTTTTCTCTCGAAGCTGGCCTTAGACGATTTTATGAGTGCCCGTAGTTTTTTGCTAATACTGATCAGAGATGCCTTCCCTTTTTGGGATTTTGCTCTATCATGTAGTAGCTTCCTCCTTCTATTGTATAGTTTGTTTATGGCTGGGGTCCACCAGACAGGACGTCTGCCTTTGGAGGATTGGGTCTTGGTTTTATTTGGGATTGCATCATCCATGCATTCCTGAAGGTGTTCATAGAATGCGTTTATAAAGGATTTTGCTGTATACTACGGTCCTGGTTTACCTTAGAGTTGGTCCATTCTTTTGCTCCAGTAGTCAATAAGCCTGAATCCTCACCACTGACACTGGAGAGGGACGTGCACTTGGAATACAAATGGATACACTCAGTATTTGCAGATGCAGACCTCTCTGCATCAAGTACAATTTCCCTTAAGAGCACACAGGGAACATGCAAGGCCCGGGTCTGGATTTTTCTAAGTCTGTCTCCCTCCAGCTCCCCAATAAGACTGTCCATTGGTACAGCTGTAGGGTTAGGTCCTCAACCGGTTGTCCAAGCCAGGTCCTCCAGTACCCTCTTTGTAAACCTAGGACTTTGTGTCCCTGCCCCATGTAGCTGACACAAAGACATTGAGAGATTTGATTTCACACACACACACACACACACACACACACACACACACACACACACACACACACACACACACACACACACCCCTGGGAAAGGCAGGCACACATTTACCTGCTGTGCCTCCTTCTGCCCAGAGTATAATGTAGGTATTATCACTGCCACCAGGCATTCCGCAATCAGCTATCAAAGGCCCTTAACAAAGAGTGTCCAATTATACTGTGTAATATTAATACTAATAAAATTTCTAGTAATTGACTAAGATAGCGAGGCCTTCTGGAGTGGCCCAGTGTCACCAAATAAATATAAATAAATATAAGCACTCTCAAAGGTTAAATACTTTCTACAAGGACCAACCACAATAAAAGTTTTAAATAAATCTAATAATAAATAATAAAACCCCATGAAAATACTGAATATATATGTACAGTAAACCACAGAGTTCAAATCACAGGGAATATTGAAAATAACATTGATGGACAGGCTGATACAAATAAAAAAAAAACTCCAAACTAAACTTCACTATATTCCTGACTGAGTCTAGGAGAATTACTATTCCCTAATAACTTACTTGATAGAGCAAGGCACAGTCAAATAAGTGAGCATTCTTTCTAGTCAGGTTCCCCAAACCAGCTTGCAGAATGACCTCATCTTGTCACCTGACTCTAAGTTCTTGCAGTATCTATCCCCCTTTGAAGCTGAGACTGGAATTTAACATAGATGGCTACAGTACACATTTAAATGTTTATGGCAGTGCTTGGAGCTTCCTGTCTGTTACTGAGCTAAGAACAAATGCTTGTTCCAGACCCACTGTCTCCGGTCCTATTCAGCACTGTGGTGTGCTCTTTTAATGGTTTAACAGCTCATTTACATTTCCCTTATCTTTCTTAAAGTAAGCTAGCTGGTTAACCTCTGATGTCCATGTATCCTGCATTAAAACATACATTTGATTCAGTTACAGTAATACATGTGCATTTTTTTTCATTCCAGCAGGGTGCATTGTTGATACATTTTAACACAAGCAAACCTCACAAATACATTTTTAGCACAAGCATCTGTACAAATTTATTTGATATACAAATGACATATAACTATTTACAAAATTCCAGCTAGCTATGCTGGTACAAGTCATACATCCACTGCCATACTTCTCCTGGCATGGCTGGTAGTACTTCCTATCATCACAGTATTATTTAAGGAAGAAATTTTAAAGTTGTTTTTTTTTCATAGAAGTGTGATTTTGGAAAAAGAGAATTAATTTATTTTTTTGGTGATTTATTAGCAGGTGATTCATGTAGTCATATTTCAACAGAGTTAAAGTTTTTTTAGTGATTCTGTAAAGATGTGTTATTTGAAGTGCATATTAGGATAGACTCATCAGTTTATTGTATGATGGATTCTTGTTGGGAGGATTTTTGCAGATTGTTAGCGAATATATTGAAGAGTAGACAGCCGAGAGTGGAGCTCTGTTTGATAGGAAGGAAGGGAGAAAAGATTGAGAGCCATTAACAGAAGGATATCTCTAAGTTAAGTAGTTGTTAAACTATTGTAATGTGGATTGTGATATCCCTAGGGAAGACAGTTGACAGATGCATTTTTGGTGAGAGACTAGATTAAAATCTTTAGAGATCAAGAAATATAGAGGAAATGTGTTTGCTTTTGTCTCTGGCCTTGTTAGTAGTATCTGTGAGGTTTAATAAGGCCATGGTAATGTATGGGTGGGTCTAAAATCATACAATCGAACCTTAGAATGCCAAGACCAGAACATTCTATATTCTAAACGTCGCAAAATGAAAACATCAAGCCTTAGAACATCGAGTGAGCTGCTGAAATCACCACAGTAACAAGAACTCACAAAAACATCTACAAATAATCACAGACTACAACATTGAACGTACAGATAAACAAAACACACTCTTCCTCTGTGCCCTGTGGATATAATAGTTTTTACGTACCACCAAACACTGACACTTTAAAGTAAAATTCTACCATATAACAGCACAAGTTAATTGGTTTCAAAGTAGAACTTTTCAAATGTCCACACAAAACTGCTTTCTGATGTATATGCACACACTAAAACCGCACTGCTTTAAATAACTTTGAAGTCTGACACGAAACGTAATGAAATGAAACAACTAAGGGTTTCCACTATACATGTCTGTAGTACTTTTGCACATTTTTCTTCTTCGAAGACTGAAATAGAATTAACATGACCTTTATTCTTACTTGCCAACTTTTCCTTCCAGTACTAGTAACTTTTTAAATTCACTATACCTTCCTACCTTATAACTGTACCCATCAAATATAACTTTAACCTTACCCTTCTTTGACTTACTTAAAACATACAGGTTCCTACTACTACTAGACCAGCTTCTTAAAGTGATAGACATTATTATCTAGCTCTTCAAGTTACAACATAAAAGAACAGGGAGTTCAGTAATATTATGCATGGTTTTCCAGTAGTCATTCGATGTTCTGAGGCTTGATGTTTTCATTTTGCGATGTTTAGAATATACAGTGTTCTGGTCTAGACATTCTAAGGTTCAATTTTGTGGTAATTCAATTTTTTCAATTGGAACCATTTAAATAGTTGTTTCTGAATGCACTTCGCCAGATGTTTTGGCAAAGTGGATAATATGGCAGCAGGTCTGAAATTGGTTATATTAGATGATATTCCTCCTTTACGAAGGATGATGGTGACTTTTTTACATAGAGAGGGAATGTGTGATTCCTTGATAGATCTGTTAATTAGGACAGACACAGGATAGGCTATGGAACTGGCAACTAGTTTCAGGTATTCTGCCGGGAGATTACCTACTAAAGGATAACAGGGTCTCAATTTAAGGAGTATCCATTTAATGAGTGGAAGTTTGGATGGGTTTTAGGGTGAAGTAGAGGGTGCTTTACTGTCTGAGGAGACGGCATGTCAGGATTGTAAGATGGAAAATCTTTAGAAAGGGCTTTGATGCTTTTTATACAATGTGTGTTAAACTGAGCAGCTATTTCAGAGGGAGTGTTATTTGGGGCAAGATTAGAAGTGGTGGTGTTTCCAAGATGAGGTACGTTATTGATAGAAGACAAGAATTTTTTAGGGTTGGAACACTGATTTAGTAAGGGCTTACTGTGGTGGACTTTCTTGTCTGCAGAAATAGTTACTTAATTCTTTAACATGTTTTATGTTTTGGAGAGATATTTGTTTTTACTATTCTTTTTAAACTCTGTCTCTTTCATGCATTAGGTGTCTGCTATTAGTGGATAACCAACGAGGATGGTTGTCCTTTACACGTTTTGTTCTAGCTGGAGCCAGACTATTGAAGGGTTTCAGGAAGAGTGTGCTAAATTTGTGTACAGTTTTGTCAAGTAGAATATTTTTCAGGATACCAGTTAAAGGAGCTTGGGATTCTGTTAAGTGTATCAGGGTTAAAATGTGTGAGGTTCTAAGTAAGTGTTTTTTGACATGACTGATATGGAGCCTGTTTGCATATACAGGGAGGTGGTCATTGTCGAAATCAGAGAAGGTGCCACTAGAGACAAACTTAGTGGAATCAGACACCAATATTCAGTGGAGAACTGAAACACAGTTTTTGGAGTTAAAGTGTGGGTGAGGAAATGAGTTAAGCTAAATATGTTGAGGCTATTTGATGGGTATTTTGTGGAGATAATTTGGCAGTTGAAATTAATATCACTTAGAATTATCTTTTCATTGGAAATTATCTGATTTAGTAAATTATTGCCGGGTGGAATATAGATTACTGTAGTATATAGTTGTTTATAATTAGCTGGTTTAAGATGGGAGATGAGGAGTTCTGCATTCTGGAATTTAGGAGTAGGTTTGTTATAGGATATAGTAAAGCTATTCAACCACACTTTTTGAGTTCTATTAGCCATAATGATATTAACCAAAGAGTAAAATCTCAGTGTCAGTTATGTGGGGGTTTAGCCATGTTTCTTGGCAAGAATATCTCATTTATTGTGGGAGACCTAGGCATGGAATTCTGAAATTTTATTAAAGATGCTACAAGTATTTAAGGAAATAAATGTAAGCTGTTTGGGTGATTTATGAGCTAGTCAGATTTGGTTTTGATAGTTTTGGTCATGGTAGTGTGGTCTATATTTAGAAGGAGATAGGTGTGCTGAGTAGGAAGGGGTGTTTGGCTTGGGTTGAGGTTTGGAGGCTACTGGGGAGTCAGGATGGGAGGAGGGGCCAGGGTTGAGGTGAATATCTTCACAGAGTAGTGAGAGAGGAAGATTGACAAGCTTGGTTTAATTTTAAGAGTTAATTTTAATTTTGTGTGGTAGGTGTGAGGGCGGAGTAATTTAAATTTGAAGTAAAGATTGAGTGAGTCATTGCATATAATATTGCAAGTGATTGATGGTGAAGTGGGGGGATTTGAATTTTAAGAGGTGAATCCTGTAGTGGGAGAAATGTGTGTAAAATTGAGTTATGTGTGGTAATTTGTAAGTTGATAAAACAGGAAGAGTTAAGGCTGCTGTAATATTTAAGAGAAGCATGGTGTGTAGGTTTGTAGAGAGATAGGTCAGTGAGAGGAATTAAAACACTGAGGTAACAAATGTTAGGTAGATGAGAGGGGTGGATTGAACAAGTTGTGATCATTGGGGTCAGTTAGTAAATATAAATGAGAAAAGAAAGTTGGAGTTCTTCAATGCAGACTGATTGTTTATGAGTTGTGTGTGTATTATTGTGCCTGGGGTATGTTTATATTTATGTGTTTGCCTTAGAGGGTGGGAGGTAGGTGGAGTTCCGGGTGGAGAAAAGGTCCATGACAGGTGGCTGGGAAATTGGAGATGGGATGGGAGCATACCTCTCAACCTGGAAACATCAAAAATCTGGACAAAGGCCCATGAAAAATCGGTATGAATCTCTATGCTGATTAACATAAAAATGCATATATAATTAAGTAACCCCACTCACTCCAGTGGAATTGTGGGATACCAACTTTCAAATGCAAACCTTAGGATTTTGTTTTGGTGACTTGCAGTATGTTGGTTTTGTGGTAAAAGTAGGGCATTTAATGATAGACAATATTCTAATCCTAGCAAAAGAATATTATAATTTGCTAAGACCTGCAAAAGTCAATGTTCATAGTGTTACACTGCTGCAGTCATTACACTTGGGTTATCCTGCCGTCAGGTGGTCCTGCAGTCGGCCAGAGTTCCAAAGTCTTGGTCCGGCGTCGGTTGCTGTCGCTTCCTCCCTGATGTCAGTGCGCCAGGGGTATATAAGAGGCATCCTACGCCATTTTCTTCAGTCTTTCTTGCCGCGCAGTGCCCAAAGCAGAAGCAGTTTGCAAGTGCCAGTCGGCCGACTCCTGAGATTTTCGAAGTCGAATTTCAGATCCGAAGTCTTCAATAAAGCTAAGTACCCCATTGGGGAAACTTTTTTCGTGCCTCAGACCGATGTCAGAAAAAGTTAATAATTGTATTTCTTGTGGGAAGCAAATACCTCATAAGGACTTCCACTCTTACTGTATTCCATGCCTAGGCCCTGATCACGACATCACTAGTTGTCGGTTTTGTGCTAGATTTAACAAACGCACTATAAAGAGACGTTTTGATTTTGCTTTGCACTACTTTGGCCGAAGGCTCAATTATACTATGCTGTCCGATCTACCGACGACCTCAATTTAAAAAAAAAAAACGCAAAGACAAGGATAAAGACAAGCATCCGAGGTCCAACACCGATGACGAAACCTCTTCTAGGCCAGTCGCCAGTTTGCCGGTTCTCAGCGAGGCGCTTTCGCAGCCCCTGACACCCACTATCTCAGAGCCACAGGCTGCCTCCGACTCCTACGTGGAGACAACTAGGCCTCTGGAAACTCAAGGTATTGGGCCTACGGAAACTAATCCCTCAGATGGGTCCTGAGCCACTGAGCAGGCATCGGCTTCTGAGGGTGCTTTCAGACCTTCACAACTTACCATTAAAGCAACAGCCAAGACAAAAGTACCATTAAAGACAAAGAAGCAAGTACAATATTCTCCTGGACAGTCCTCCATGCCTAAGAAACAGATGCTTAAAATGGCCGAAGACCTCATTACTCTACTCAGGGGTTCCCATCCCCCTCCTGAGAAAAGGCCTAGGCAGGATACAGACTATGATTCCTCTGATCAGGTTTCCATTTCCTCTGATTCCTCTTCAGATCAGGGATACTCTCTACCCCTCTATGAGGACTCTGATGCTGAAGAATCTATCCCTTCAGCTTCTCCTCCTGAGGATTATTCTTTTGGGGAAACTTTACATACCATGAGGGAGCATTTCCATTGGGAAAGTCAGGATTATTCAGAGTCCAAGAAAAGGCTCAGGGATTTCCTTTTGTTGCCTCAGCACAGGCCCCTGGCTATTCCGCCTGTGCTAGATATTGTGGGTGATGTGTTCTCTGAATCCAGCTTATCTCCTGATTCTTTGCCCCCTGTACCAGCCAAACCAGATAGGTATTATAGAGTCCCTGACTCTCACAAGTTTCTTTATAAAAACTCTTCTGCTGATCCAGAAACTATTTCCCAGGGTCCAAAAGGGGTTAAGGCTTCCATTGCAAAAAATCCAGTACCCTCTGACAGAGATTCCAGAGCTTTGGATAGATGGGGGAAGAAAGTTTACACTTCTGCAACTTTAGCAGTAAGGGCTTTAAATTGCCAGTTTCACATGCTTAAGTACCAACAATATTTAATGGCTCAGTTAAAACAGAAAATGCTTGCAAACTCAGAAGCTCCTGACTGTAAAGAAATGCATGATTTATTGCATGCAGTTGAACAGGTGGGAAAACATACTCTGCAATGTGATTTTGATTCTTTAGAGGCCTCTTGTAGAGCCGCAGTTACAGGTTCTTTGATTCGAAGACATGCTTGGTTAAAAGAACAGAGTTTACGTGATCATGATAAGGCAAAATTATTGGATGCTCCTTTACAGCATGATACCTTGTTTGGTGTTAAGGCAGAAGAGGTGTTAAAGAAAATGGAGAATAAAGCTAAATCTATGCAAACAGTCAAGGATTTCTTACAGGTACAGCCACCTCGATTTAGCAGAAATTGGCTAACAAAGAATTAGTCCTTTCCAGTGTCAGACAGGCCACAGAGAGGCAGCTACAGACGCCCAAGAGGCAGATCTCAACCCCAAGGCTCTAACAGACAACGACAGTGGGGCACCTCAACCCCAAAAGGAGGTGAGGACAAGTCTCAACCTTACAGGAAACAGTCCCAATGACTTCCCCCTTCGTACGCCAAGCACTTCCCTTTTGGCAGCCCCCATAGGGGGAAAACTAGCACTTTTTTCTCAAAACTGGCAAACAATCACCCAAAGCAAATGGGTTCTGAATATTGTGTCTCAAGGTTACGGGTTCCACTTTCATACTTTACCAAGGCTAAAAGGAATGCCAGACCTGCCACAGAATCAATGGGCAGAGGCACAAAAACAAATGTCAACCCTCATGGACATGAGAGCTATTCAAAAAGTACCACAACAGGAACAAGGACAAGGATTTTACTCAAGACTCTTCCTGGTCCCCAGAAAGGACAAGGCCTGGAGGCCCATACTAGACCTTTCAATTCTAAATACTTACCTGGATATTCCGAAATTCAAAATGTTGACATTACAGCAGCTTCTACCCATGCTGGGCAAGAAGGCTTGGCTTGTTACTCTGGATCCCAAAGAGGCATACCTGCATGTCCCTATCAGACAAAATTGCAGAAGATACCTCAGAGTCAAAGCTGGTGCAATGCACTACCAATTCTCTGCACTGCCCTTTGGCTTATCTACTGCGCCCAGGGTCTTTACAAAGTGCCTGGCACCAGTAATTGCATTTTGCAGACAAAAAGGAATTCAAATATATCCATACCTGGACGACTGCCTCATTCAAGCAGAGACAAAGGACATTCTTCTACAGCATCTGGCGTTTGTAAAAAGTTTTCTAATTTCTCTAGGGTACACAGTAAACGAAAGGAAGTCAAAACTAGTGCCCTCAGAACAGATTATATTCCTGGGTGCCATAATTCTTCTACAGCATCTGGCGTTTGTAAAAAGGTTGCTAATTTCTCTAGGGTACACAGTAAACGAAAGGAAGTCAAAACTAGTGCCCTCAGAACAGATTATATTCCTGGGTGCCATCTTAAATACAATGGCCCAGATGGCTTATCTCACGCCAGACAATCAAATTCAATTAACTCAATATTTTCAATTACTGGCAAAAAAGTCCCATCTCCCTGCAAGAAAAATTCTGCAGGCCCTGGCATTCATGGCATCCTGCATACTACTAATACCATATGCCAGACTGCGTATGAGGAAATTACAATGGTACCTAAAAGTGTGTGGACTCAATACTCTCATAGTTCAGAAGCAGTAATACCAATGATTCCCTGCCTACAGCAGGAAGTTTCGATGGTGGGCACAGGCATGTCACCTAAACAAGGGTCAGCCTTTTACCCTACCCACAGCCAGGCAGACTCTAACAACAGATGCTTCAGATTATGCCTGGGGAGCACACATGGCAGGAAAATGCATTCAGGACATGTGGACCACAGGCCAGATGCATCTTCACATCAATCAAAAAGAGATGTTGGCTTTTCAAAATGCCCCAACAGCTTTCTAGGACCTTCTGCATCCAGGACAGTTATTATTAAAGACAGACAACACCACAGTAATGTGGTACATAAACAAGCAAGGGGGCACTCATTCTTATATCCCTATGCAGGCAAGCCATGACCTTGTGGAACACAGCTCTAACGTATCAAGTTCATCTGCAAGCACAATTCCTGCCAGGAAAGAAAAATAATATCATGGACCCTCACGAATGGAAATTGAATCCACAAATCTTCAGCATGGTAACGCAAAAATGGGGATGCCCAGACATAGATCTTTTTGCCTCCCCACTGAATTGCCAACTACAAAAATTCTGCACAAGGACTTATCACACACAAGCATGGAAAGTGGATGCTCTCTCGTTCAGCTGGAAAAGCCTAAAAGTTTATGCCTTCCCACCACTGCCTCTCCTTTCAAAGGTACTCCTAAAAGCCAGACAAGAAAAACCACAGATGATCCTGATTGCTCTAGACTGGCCACGCCAGCACTGGTACCCAATCTTAAAGAACTTAGCTCAAGACCCACCATGGATTTTGCTTCAAATTCCATACCTTCTGACTCAACAAAACAATCAGATCCTGCATGGTCAGCTCAAAACCCTAAACCTGGCTGCATGGCAGATTCATTAGTCAAACAGGCAACACCTCTCTCTAAAGCTGTTATGGATGTCATTTTGGAATCCAGGAGGCCTTGCACCAGGAAAGCTTACTCAGAAAAATGGAAAATATTCTGCGCCTGGAACCAGGCTCAAAGCCTTGACCCTCTTGTCCCAAACATTCCTCAGATTTTACAATACTTAACTGAGATGCTGGACAAAGGCCTATCCTCATCATTTAAGATCTACACCTCTGCCATTTCAGCACATTACAACACAGATCCTCCTTTATTCTCTCATCCCTTGCTAAAGCAGTACCTCAGAGGGGCTAAAAACATAAGACCGCCCCGTGGAGCACCAACGTGGGACCTCAATTTCGTTTTGGAAAAACAGACCCTGCCACCTTTTGAGCCAGCCAATACAGCCAATCTAAAATTTTTATCATGGAAAACAGCTCTGCTCCTGGCAGTAACTTCAGCACGAAGAGTCTCAGAGCTACAGGCATTAATGGCAGTGGAACCTTTTATAATTTTTCATCAGGGCAGGGTTTCTTTAAGGACAAACCCAACCTTTATGCCAAAGGTGGTATCTAGTGTGGCTCTTAACCAAACCATCCATTTGCCAACTTTTTATCCAAACCCCCAGAATAAAGGGGAGAAACGTCTGCACTCTTTGGACATACACAGGCAGCTATGCTTCTACTTAGACAAAACAAAAGCTTTCAGGAAAACTGAGCAACTGTTTGTAGCATATGCTGCAGGATCACAGGGCAAGGCTATCTCAAAGCAGACTATATCCAAATGGATAGGACACTGTATTTGTTACTGCTACACATAGCATGGAAAATCAGTCCCTAATAACATTAGGCCACATTCCACCAGGGCAACAGCCACTTCAACACTCAGAGGAGTACCTACCAAGGAAATTTTGGAGGCTGCAACTTGGAGTTCAGTGCACACCTTTACCAAGCATTACCACTTGCCTCTTTACTCTAAATCCAGAGCAGGATTTGCCACTGCAGTTCTACAGGGCCTCATAGCCAATCCTAACTCTTTATAGAGCAGCCACCCAACCTTAACATTGGAATTCTACCCAAGTGTATTGACTGCAGCAGTGTAACACGATGAACATAGTACAGTTTTGTACCTACCATAAATGTAGATGTTCGAGTGTTCACACTGCTGCAGTCCAGGTTACCCTCCCTCCATCCCCTCTGAACTAGCTGGACTTATCTATACCTTTCTATCCTATACAACCTTTGTGGTGTATTTGCTTGTAACTGAAGGTATTGTTTTTATTTTATATGTATATTTTTTATTAGCAATATGTATTGCCTACCTACTTGGGGGCACCTGACATCTGGGGCAAGAAAAACTGAAGAAAATGGCGTTGGATGCCTCTTATATACGCCTGGCACACTGACATCAGGGAAGAAGCGACAGCAACCGACGCCGGACCAAGACTGTGGGACCACCTGACGGCAGGATAACCCAAGTGTAATGACTGCAGCAATGTGAACACTCGAACATCTATATTTATGGTAGGTACAAAACTGTACTTTCTCCATGGTCTATTGATCAGTGGTGTAGCTTGAGGTTCTGTCACCCGGGCTGTCTTTGAGTTTGCCGCCCTTCCCCCCTCACAAAATAATGGTCGAATGGGACCTCCATGCACAGCCCTCCCTCCTGCAGCCATTCCAATGTCCCACTACCTGGCTATTTCACCCCATTTACCATAAACACTAATGTGCGTACTGCTTTACTTCTACATGGATTATTTGGATTTCATTTAAAACTTTTATTTTACATTTTATAGCACAAACAGTAATAGACATCTGCTAAACAAAGCAATACAGTCTCATAATGAAAATAGACTTAGCATTAAAACTTATCTGCCCTTGAAACTCACAATCATTGAAACAGCATTGAAACCCATATTCAAAGAAAATCCATCTGGCCTGTGGCAAATAAAGATTACCTTTGGACTGTTTTCAAATCATAGGCCCCTTGCACACAGAATATAACGTGTTGTCTGATACGCCTTCCTGATTGTATTAAATTACATTCCTTTTTGTATAATAAAGCACACTTGTTAGAGCACATTTTAAATGTATTGTTTTGAACATTTTTCCAGTAAGCAATGAACCAAAATGCATGAAGCAATAATGACAAAACTGCAGAATTCAGAACATTTCCATGATAAAAGTATACTCAGACTTCTACAATCCACCAGTATCAGTAAATATGCACAATTTCTGCAGAAGTAAGTCATCTAAATAGTTCCACATTAAAGAGATCGTTAATTAATGATGAAGTTTCTGCTAGCAAACAACTTTATATTTCATTGTTTCATCTACAAATAAAGTGCTTGTTGCTCTTGAGGAATAAATTGTCTATGTTACATTTAAAACAAAATGATAAGCTAGTAATGTTGCAATAGGGAATGGATGGCAAACCGATAACAGGTTCATAGTTACTAGGTATCTCCGCCAAAGAGGACATTTGCAGGACTGCAGCATCTACTCCCTTAAAAGTACAACACAGTACAATATCAGCAATCCATCTACATACTGTGGGAGTAGCACCCACAGCCTTCTGCCTCAAAAGCAAGTATTCTACCTGTTGTGCTACTAACAACACAAAAAGACTTGACATAAGCAGCACTAAACTTCCCTCCCTCTGAAGAACTATGCAGCACAAGAAATCTGGAAAAAAGCCAACATTTATTTGGGGGAGGGGACAAAGGCCCAAGAAACCAGGGGCACATTTTAAACATTGCTAGTACAATCTTGGAAAGTTGCTAGAATTAGATGTTTTCTGTTACCATGCATTTCCTGAAAGATAGGAAGACAAGCTAGCCATTTAAGTTTCAGTATTCCTATCATTATTTAGTGAATTCAGTTCTTACTGATTTACTACAAAACCACAAATTTTAAGAGGAACAAACCATAAGTTAAAAGTGGTGGTATGGGTAGGGAATTCGGGCTCTTGCTCCCTGTACCCAAGGTACAGGGTTTGAGCCTCAGTACACTAACCCCCAGGTATAGTTAAGTGAGGCATTTTAAACACACTCACACCTGGAGGCCATGGGCTGTGGCAGCGGCATTGTGCTGGGTGTGGGCAATTGTTGCACTGCTACTGTATTCCCTCCAAACATTCCAGAAGCTAATGTTATTCACGCACGCCCCCTGTAGGCTGGTGATGTGTGGTGACATCAGCCATAAATTTAAAGTTGTAATTCAAAAAATAAATAAAAAAATCGGGAATTAAAGGGGCCACTTGGGAATTCGTGACACACCACTATTTTGCCCTCAAAACCGGTAAATACCGAGGAATTCAGTATGGTTGAGAGGTATGGATGGGACCGTGGTGGGAAACCACTCCAACGTCTGCAGGAGGAGTCTTTATCAGTAGTCAGAGCTGCCAGAAAGGGTGGAACGTATGGATCCCTCAAGTTTTTTGCAATAGAAAGTGCATGCTTTGGAGGCACAAGGTTATGGTACTCCATCAGACTGCAGTTAAAGTAGAGCTGTTTTGAAAGAGTATAGTACTGCAAAACATTATGAATCTACAGGTAAGTTATCCTGAGACAGCTACAGCTTCACAGCACACAAGCTGACCACAGGAAAGTTTGCAGAGAGTAGGGGAACAAATTGAGTTTGGCTGATAGAATAGCAAAAAGAGTATAATCAATTACCTGAAGGAGAAAAAGGCCAGCCATTCATGTAGTAAACATTATCGCTGCTATTCTAAGACAGTGGACAAGAACAAGTAGGCATCCACTATAAGCCTTAAGTGAGTAATCCAGTGGCCCTAAACAGCATCACAATAGTATTGAGATCCCTTCTGAAACTGTACCTGTGTATCTTAGTTTAGAACTCAGGATATGTGAGGAGTATTCAAACTTTTTTTTGTTACTAGAAAGGAGGCTGTTTTAGTGAGAAAGTCTTGTATTTAGTTGAAACAGACTGAAAAATGGAAATGTTACACAAAGAGAACATATGATAAGTACACCTACCAATGCAGCATAACTCAGAATGCAAAGCAACATTATCTTGCTACAACCATTTTTTCTAATCTCTGCATTAGCATTTGGAATGTGTTCCTTTGCTGTGACTCTATGAGGACATTCTTATCATAAACCTTTGATTATTACATACATCTGCAGTCTATTAGGATCCCTACATGCAGTAGTCAACTGTACTACTAGCACTCTATCAATGTGTACAATAATGGACTATTACTATAGCAAAGCCATGCAGAGTACAACTTGGGGTAAAGCAATCTGGTACATTGTAATTCAGTAATATGGTAACAAGCCAGGGCTACTACTTCCAAGCTGTACCCTAATATATTATGGTAAAACATTCTTATATAAACAGATCTTCTCTCAATAAACTTGTACAGTAAAGCAATACATTGTACAGCAAAAATGTAATGTACTCAGATACAAAAATATTACATGCAACATGTATGCAAGCAATACATTTTGTAGTAACTGACCTTAGTTCTGGAAGTGAGCATGCAGTGTCTAATACCACTGTGAAAGGAGCCAAGGGAAGAAGTTATACTGGACAGAGGGGCTACTGTAATTTGTTTAAACAGACACTAAATTGCAGGGATAACATATCTGTGCCTGTGTGTGTGGTTGGAGGGGTAGGTAGGGAAGTCAGAGTCCTTAGCACAAATTACTTCACAAAGTACTGGGAGATTTGCACATACTACTGTCTCTGTTTCACACCTTCCAAGACACTGGAAGATGATCAGTGCTTGTATGTACGCTTTCAGTAGAACAGTGTTGTGTAATAGGAACAGTAGTCTAACGCATACTTTGGAAGCACAAGGGTTATGCTTCTCCATCAGACTACAGTTACAATAGAGTTATTTTGAAGGAGTAAAGTACTGCAGAACACTGTGTATCTACAATTGAGTTTTCTTCAGTTACAGCTTCACAGCAAATAAGCTGAATGCAGGAAAGTTTGCACAAATTTCTTGTGGCAACCAAATTAGATAAAGAAACCGATGAAATCCAGGAAAGTACTTTGTATTCTATGGGTTATTAATGAGAGGTTATATACAATTCCTTTTCATTGTCAGAAAGCCAGAGTGTTACATATGAGTCAGCCATTAATATACTCAGTGAGCATTTTATGTCAGAAAGAAATATAACACATGCAAGGGCATGTTTCCACAGATGTGTACAAGACCAGGGTGAATGTGTTGAAGTTTCTGACTGCATGAACTGGCTGAAAATTGTGGGTTTAATGTCACAAAAGATAAACAAATCAGAGACAGAATTATGACTGGACAGGCTGAGAAAGGAGTTACAAGCTGAACTGTATCTGACATTAAAAAAGACATTTGAAATCGTCTGAGAGGCAGAATTAATAAAATGGTGATATGCTAATTTAAGTATGACAGTGTGCCTTAGATAAAACACAAACTTAAAGTTAAGTTGAAAAAGAGGCATAATTCTTACTTTTTAAACAACTTTCTTGAATTGTCACTTGTGACACAGACAGACTTACGTTTATATAAAAGTAATCAAACCATAATAACATATATACATTTACAAACATTAAATGTCACATATGTTACTGTATACAATATAATCAGTCCACCATTACATAAATCGTTCATTTCCTGCCTTCTCTTAAACCTCATTCCTTCCCCAAAACATTTTTCTGCATGTATTGTTCCCACAATTTTCATATTTTCTATATTATTTACTCCTATTCTTTTCTAAAGATCCCACTTCCTGTTCTATTATCTCTACTACAATATTTACTTCTTCAAGTATGGTTTGTTTAGACATTTATTTCCATTTTATAGTAATTTTTTTTTTGTC
Organism: Protopterus annectens; assembly: GCF_019279795.1. Lineage (NCBI taxonomy): Eukaryota > Metazoa > Chordata > Ceratodontiformes > Protopteridae > Protopterus > Protopterus annectens. The sequence goes on along the minus strand of NC_056733.1, from coordinate 1,263,773,330 downwards.
AGCCATCAGAATTAAATTTAAGGCCTAGGAAATTCAGATCCTGTAGCCCAGCTGAAAAAACGAATTCCCTTAGTAAACACTCATTTGCTTGTGCAGTATTCCTGACAGAGTACTCTGTAGGGGATTTTTAAATTCTGCCAACTCATTACACTCCCAGAATATAGGCATCCTCGTACCTCTTCCCCATTACACCTCCAAGATTTGCCATCTGTCTGTGAAAAGAGACATGGAGGAGCTCTCTGATCTTGTAGCCCAGGCAGGTATGACCATAGACCTGAGTAGCATCCTGCCATCACCCAGAATTATACCACAGCGCAAGGACAAAATGATTGACTTTAACAATTGGTTAAGCTTCTGGTGTCATTCTAAGGGGATCCAGTATCTGTCTGCCTGGGATGACATGATCGACAGACCACGATGCTTTGCCAGAGATGGCCTACACCTGTCGCCCTTGGGATTCTGAATACTGGCTAAGGCTCTTGCCACCCCTATAGTGCCTTTTTTAGGAAAGGTTCAAATGACAAATTCACCACCGTAACAGGTACAAGCAGGCAAAATCTGAGGGTAATGCTACTCAGTGCTAAAAGTCTAAACATCAAAATGCATTCACTCGAGGCACTCCTTAAAATGGAGAACATCGACATCTGTGCAGTGACAGAGACCTGGTTCAAAGCTCCAGAGAGCACCCCTGCATTACCAGGCTATAATTCATACCACACCTTTCGGCCACCTAACCTGGACCAAAATACTAAAGGTGGAGCTGTGTCCATATTCATTAAGGATATCCACACCTCCAGGCTAGTTGCTCAGCATAATGCATCCAAGATTATCCAAGTGCAACTAACTCTGGGCAAGACCGCAGTCCAAATTGTAACTTGCTACAGATCCCCCACCATGCCCCAGGATTCCCACTCCTCATTTATTGATACACTGGAACATAATAGGGTAGGTACAACCCAACACCCTAATAATGGGTGATTTCAACTACCCCACCATTAACTGGGAAAACTACTCATGTACCAACTCTCTTGCTCAACGTTTTCTGGAATTCATAAATTCCAACGCCTTGGATCAACTTATCCACACCCCCACCAGGGGCAGCAATATCCTTCACCTGGTCATTACCAACATGGGCGACTGGTGTTCCACACCAGCGGTCAATGCCTCGTTGGTCAGATCCGACCACAAGCTAATCAGCCTAGACATCCACATCCCACCCCCACCCCCCATTAAGGAAACCACCGTAAAAAATTTCTCCAAAGCCAACTTCACGCTTCTTAAGACAGAAGTGGCAAACTTCACAGCACCCATGCAGATGGACAGTAGAGGTACAACTACTGAATCCTTCACAAATGCACTTTATAAGCACTTACACAAGTGCATGGATCATGCTATCCCTAACATAACCAATATGCTATCCTCCAAAAAAAGGAAGTCAATCTGGTGGTCCTCTGCCATAAACAAACTTTACAACAGAAGAAAGAACCTGTTGCAAAAAAGAGTAAAGTCCCATGACTGGAAGAACTCCCTGGTCAGCCTCACTCAGCTGAGATCCCTCATAAAATCCTCCAAGGCTAGTTATGAAAACAAAATCGCCACTGATTCTAAAGACAACCACAAAGCATTCTATAGCTATGTCAAGAATCTCAATGCCAACGCTCAGATCTGCTCTGAGTTACAGCACAATGGCACTAAATATACAGAACCAACTGATATTGCCAACATCCTGGCAGATAGGTTCAGTGCTGACTTTACCCCCCTCATGCCCTAAAGGGCCCGTCTCTATACCAGAAAAATGCAAAGTTCCTGTAATCACTGCTGCACAGGTAAAAACCACACTCTATAAAGCCAAGAACACAGCATCCATGGGACCTGACAACATTCCAGGCTGCATTCTACATAAACTACAGAATGAACTGGCACCCCACTTAAGCACCATGTTCAGTCATAACCTCACCTTAGGCTTTGTGCCCACTGAATGGTGCACAGCGACAGTTATCCCACTCCACAAAGGGAACTACCGCCCCATTAGCCTAATGAGCCTGGTCTGCAAGGCCATGTTACATAGCATCATGGAATTTATAAACAAAGACATTGGTAATCTTCAAACTCTGGACCCCACCCAGTTTGGGTTTGTAAAAAGTAGATCATGTCTCCTAAATCTGACTTTTTTGAAGCAGTCACCAAACACATAGATGAGGGTAATTTGGTTCACACAGCCTATCTAGATCTCACCAAGGCTTTTGACACCATCCCTCACTCTGGAATTATAGATAAACTCACTAAACTAGGTATAAATCCCTGTCACAAGATGGGTTGCCAACTGGCTCACTGACAGAACCCACACTGTGAAAGTGGCAGACTCCAAATCCAACTTCAGACCAGTGACAAGTAGAGTATCACAGGATTCAGTCCTGGGTCCTCTCCTATTTGGTATCTACTTTTCTGAAGTACAGGCTAACACAGAAGGTCTTTGGCTGTCACAAGATGGGTTGCCAACTGGCTTACTGACAGAACCCACACTGTGAAAGTGGCAGACTCCAAATCCAACTTCAGACCAGTGACAAGTAGAGTATCACAGGATTCAGTCCTGGGTCCTCTCCTATTTGGTATCTACTTTTCTGAAGTACAGGCTAACACAGAAGGTCTTTGGCTGTCACAAGATGGGTTGCCAACTGGCTCACTGACAGAACCCACACTGTGAAAGTGGCAGACTCCAAATCCAACTTCAGACCAGTGACAAGTAGAGTATCACAGGATTCAGTCCTGGGTCCTCTCCTATTTGGTATCTACTTTTCTGAAGTACAGGCTAACACAGAAGGTCTTTGGCTAACGAAGTTGACAGATGACTGCAAACTAGGAGCCATAATTGAAACTAATAACGATCTGGGCATCCTACAAAAGGGCTTCACTGAAACAGATGTCTGGTGTCAAAGCCATGGCCTCACTCTCAGTGCCAAAAAGTGCATTGTCATCCACTTTGGTAAAAACTCTGTACCCATAAGCTACCACATAGGTGATAGTCTACTTAACACCAAAAGTGTGATAAGAGACCTTGGGACACAGGTGGGCAGTAGTCTCTCCTTTGATAATCACATTGCCACAGTAGTCAGGAAGTCCTTCTATGTGGCACACCTCATCACAAAAGTTTTCTCATCCAGGAAAAAAGAGGTCATTGTTCCCCTCTACTCGTCAATCATTAGACCCATTCTAGAGTACAACACCCTTTTGTTATGTACCTCACAGGACATCTACAACAACTGGAAAGGCCGCAGAAATACCTCACAAAGAGGATTACTGATCTCAAACAGATGCCCTATGCAGACCGTCTCAAAAAACTCCAGCTTTACTCTCGCATATCTCCTACTCAGAGGCGATCTCTGCCTAACATACAAAGCTTTGTCAAACCCAGAGCTGTTGGACATGCTCCACTTAAAGAAATCCCAATCCCTCCAAGTTACACGTTCCAGGGACCTAAACCCTGTCACCACAATAAACAGAACACGCTGGAGGGATAGATTCCTGTCCCAGAGACTTCCCATACTACCTATCTGTATCAAACAAAGCTTCTCATTAGCACTCTTCAAGAAAAATCTTGATGATTGGATGGAAAATAGGTAATTCACCCCGGGGATGACCTCTGTGGCTCTGCTTGACAGGGGCACAGGAAAATAATTTTCTTGGGTGGTGAAAGCCAGGGTATCTTTTTGGCTATGCTTGTATAGGCCCGAGGGCTAATAGCCTAGTACCTTCCTATGAATCTATGATTCTTTCTGGAGTCTTCTTGTAATGTAAAAGTGCCTATGCAAACACTTCCCAGCAAAAAGTCCTAAATCTTCTACACTTTTTAGCATATTTGTGAGCCATACATATGTCCTCCCATTGCTTTTGTGAACTGCTTGTCTAATCTCTCCTCCCAATCTTTTTTTACCTCCTCTGATTGATTCCTTTAGTTATTGTGCAATATTTATATGCCCTTCTGATGATCTCTTTTTAACTGTAGCTTCTGCTTTTGATTCAATTCAAAAGTCAACCAGTATAGGTGTTTCACTTAGGATTCCCTTATCAGTTTCTCTTTGCTTATACTCTAATATCAGTCCTTGATGGGGAAGGCAATCTCTAGCCTGCAGACCAAATGTCTTCTTATCCTCTTCCCATTCTGTTACCTTTACCTCTCTAATTATTTGTTCCCAATATCTTGGTTCCTTTGTCAGTTTCCTCCAGTAAATTCTAACCTACTCTTGCCTATTTTCTGTACCCCTAATTGGAGTCATCCCTACTGGCAGAATATCCTTCTTCCATTCCCATGTTGGTTTAGTTCTCAGTATACTTTATGCTACTTTATGAATATAATTTTCTGTATGACTATTATTCTCCTTAAGGATCTGCTTCCAAAATCCCACTATTTCCTTATTTCTTGAATTTCCCCCTACTTCATCATTTCTTTCAACTTTGAATCATAGTTTTCTGCTTGTGTTGTGTATAAGAGCCTTAACTGTGTAGGTCAAAAATGTCGGTTCATATCAGGTAATCTTAAATCTGCTTGTTCTGTTGGAAGGAGCACATCATCTCACTTGAGTCTTGCCCTCATCCCCTCCCAGATAAAACCCTTCAACTCATTATTAATTACTATCCACAACTTCTCCTCTGGTTGATAAAAGTATGCCTGACCAGTGTATTAAAACTGCAGAGACTAAAACAGTTTACTGCTTGTACGTTGATATCCATATCCATGGAGAATAGCTTGTAGTTTCTCAGATTTTGCATTATCTTTTGTTTAGTCTCTTTCCACATATCCTTAGCTGCTGTAACCACATCCTTTTTAACCCATACTCCTAAATACTGCCTTCCTAAATATCGGTATTGCTGAACCAATTCATGTGTGTGTATGTAGTTTACAGCTTTAGCCTGTGTTTTATCTTCATTAACTTTATAGCCTAAAAAAAAAAAAAAATTGTCCTCTCAGAATGTTCCACAGCACTGAGGTGTCTTTTGCTGGTTTTACTAGGTGAAATATAATATGTGTAAGTAAAGCTAACTTTTATTGACTACTATACCAATTATATTCTTGCATTTTTTGAATCCTATATTTTCTTTGCTAATGGTTCTAAATATAATGTAAATAAAGGGGAAAGAGGACACCCATGCCTGGTTTCTGTGTTCAGACTGAACTTATCGTTGAGGGACCTTACCATTTTGATTTTTACACGAACGTCAGCACGAACTGGCTCCCCGCCTAAGCACTATGTTCAGTCACAGCCTCACGTCAGGCTTTGTGCCCACTGAATGGCACAGAGCAACAGTTTTCCCACTCCACAAAGGGGGAGCCACCACTGATCCTGGGAGCTATCTCCCTATTAGTCTAACAAGCCTGGTCTGTAAGGCCATGGAATGTATCATCATGGAACTCATAAACAAAGACATTGGTAACCTCCAAACTCTGGACCCCACCCAGTTCGGGTTTGTGAAAGACAGATCATGCCTTCTGAACCTGATCGACTTCTTTGAAGCAGTCACCAAAGCCGTAGATGAGGGTAAGGTGGTTCACACAGCCTATCTTGACCTCGCCAAGGCTTTTAACACCATCCCCCATTCTGGAATTATATCTAAACTCACTAAACTAGGTATAACCCCCTATGTCACAAGATGGGTTGCCAACTGGCTCACTGACAGAACTCACACTGTAAAAGTTGCAGAATCCAAATCTGACTTCAAACCAGTGACAAGTGGAGTACCACTGGGTTCAGTCCTGGGACCTCTCCTGTTTGGTGTCTACTTCTCTGAAGTACAGGCTAACACAGAAGACCTTTGGATAATGAAGTTCGCAGATGACTGCAAACTAGGAGCCATAGTCGAGTCCCAAAATGATGTGGACATCCTACAGAAGGGCCTCACTGAGACAGATGCCTGGTGTCAGAGCCATGACCTCAAGCTCAATGCTCAAAAGTGCATTGTCATCCCCTTTGGTAAAAACTCTGTACCCGTGAACTACCACATGGGCGGCAGTTTACTTAATGCCAAATGTGTGTTAAGAGACCTTGGGACACAGGTGGACAGTAGTATCTCCTTTGATAATCACATCACCACAGTAGTCAGGAAATCCTTCTATGTGGCACATCTCATCATAAAAGGGAAAAAAGAGGTCATTGTTCCCGTCTACTTGACACTCATTAGACCCGTTATAGAGTACAACACCCATTTTGGAATGTGCCTAACAAGACATCTGCAGCAGCTGGAAAGGCCACAGAAGTACGTCACAAAGAGGATTACTGGCCTTAAACGGATGCACTACACTTGCCATCTCAAAATACTCCAGCTTTACTCTGTAGCATATCGCCTACTCCGAGGTGATCTCTGCCTAACATATAAAGCTATGTCAAACCCAGAGCTGTTGGAAATGCTACACCCAAAGAAATCCCAATCCCTCCGAACTACATGCTCTAGGGGACTAAACCTTTTCACCACAATAAACAGGACATGCTGGAGGGATAGATTACTGTCCCAGAGACTTCCCATACTCTGGAACAAGCTACCCATCTGTGTCATGCAAAGTTCCTCATTAGCACTCTTCGAGAAAAATCTGAGTGGATGGGAAATGGGGATCACTTCTGTGGCTCTGCTCAACAGGGGCACAGGAAAATAACTTTCTTGGGTGACGTAAGCTAGGGAACCTTGTTGGCTAGGCTTACTTTAGGCCCTTGGGCCGATAGCCTAGTACTTACTATGAGCCTCCAATATCTTATATGTCCACCTAATTAATCTAATTATTGCATCAGGAAATACAAATGTTTCCATTGCCCTATTCATAAAATCCCGCCTTACTCTGTTAAATGTTTCTCTAGATCAAGACCCACCAACAGCAGCAGTTATTTCTTACAGTCTACTTCTGTCTGGGTCACCATTGGTCTATTAATGTTGTCAGATGTTTGCCTCCCCCTCCACAAAACCACATGGATCTATATCTGTCAATTTTGGTAACACCTTTGCTTTGCCATTCTTTCAGTGCCATAAACACTTTATAATCATGATTTCTAGAATAGAAGTTGGTACTTGTATAAATGAAAATAGTAGATAATCTAGTTGTTAGAATTTGTTAATAGTGCCTAATTTTTCAGTGTTATAAATCTTTGATAGTAGGTTAGAAATCTTTGGATAGTGCTTTTAGACTTGACCTTAAGCCAGTTTGTTGGTAATAGCTGCTGTGTTGTTTTGTTATTTAAGAAAAATGATGGCTTAGTGTTAAGCTTTTAAAAATGCTCTGAGTGCGGACATAAGTTACCCTCTCAGTATACTGGTTAGGCATTGCCCATTTAGACACACAATGTTCATGTGCTTCTTTCAGTGCTAGAGCTTTGCAAGCTCATCCTGACAAGTTGGTGATAAAAGTTCTCCTCTCTTCACAGATGGGGATGATGGCTTCTGGACCTTCCTCTTCTGCCTCCCCTGCCAAGAAATAGAATAGGGCTAGATCTTCTGAAAAGGCCTCAGACAAAGAGAAAGAGAAAATTAAACAGAAAGTGAAAGAAAAGAACAAATCTTTACCTTCTGCCAGTAAACATTCATTGGATTTGTCAGTACCATTTGGATGATTACCTAAGCTGGCTAGGAGGTTGGAACAGACATCATCTTGGTCCCATCCATCCTTTCCTTGGCCCTGGTTTTCACCAGAACTGGTGAGCCCAAGATTACACTTTTCAGTTTTAGAAGAAAAGAGATACCGTAGGTCTTCTTCAGTGACTTCATGTACCCAATCATCTTGGAACTTAGCAGACTAAGATTGTCGATAGGATGAGGAGAACGTTTTTGAGGAGGCACATCCAGTTTGCTGTTCTCTCTGTACTGTCCTTAGGGAACAAACTGACCAGTGACCACTTTGCCTCTCCACTTCTTTCACTTGTAATGGTCCCTCCTTTGGCTCTGACAGTTTTGTATCAGATTCATCCCAAAGCTCATCTATCAGCAGTGACCGTTCAGTCAACTTCAACACAAACAGCTTCCCTATCCCACTCGTCTCTGATACCTTCAGATCGGGAAGGGACTCTGAACCATAGCATTGGTGCTGACTGCCAGGGAGATGGCTCAACCCTAAGATTTTCGGAGCCGTGTTTTCCCCTGGTGATTTGGCACTAGACAACTTGGGTCTGAGATCAACTTCAAGGTCAGGGCTGCTTAAGGTTGAGATTTCTCTCTCTCTCTCTCTCCTTTGGATCCAGAGAGATTTGGGGTTCCAGCAGCAGCTTCGGCCTTTGAGATTGAAAGGAGTTTTGGTTTACCCAAAGAGTGGACACTTTTTCCAAGCTTGGTTCCACCCAAACCCCAACTACATCCAGCAACATCATTTTTTCATCTTGTCAGACAGGGACATTTGGCACTATAGGCCTCTGAAACGACTTGCTATGTCATCTCGCAGTCTGAATCTGAACCATCTGTCCCCTCCAACAGAATCAGTTCACAAGAAACAGATGTGCAAGCAAAAGAACATAGACTCCTCACCAGAATCTTTCACAGAGGATACAGATTTGGATAAAGATGAGGGTTTACCTAGGTCTCCCTCAGAAGATGTCACCTTTGGTGAAATTTCTGAACTCCTGAAACAGAAGATCCCTCACCAGAAGAGTCTGTATTTATGGAAGCCTTTGGTTCTGGCTCAGCATTGTCCTGAGTAGTGCCACCAGCTGATCCACTAGTCGACCTTATGGAGCAACAGGCTTGGAAGGACCCTGATGTGGTGGAGTCCATTCCCAAGAAACCAGACAGGATTTTGGCAGCTCTGAAAGATGGGAAGCATTGGAGCAAAGCTTCTCCAGTAGATGCTATGCTTGTAACAGCAGCCACAAAAAAAAAAGGAATTGTCTGAAGGTATTTCCATCTCCTTCCCTCTAACAGGTGTCTAGGGGCATTGGTTAGCTACATACCCATCAGCGACCTTTGCACTCAGGTCACTGAACTATCTTGCTCATGTCATCAGATTTCAGAGGGACTTGAGTAATTAAATTTTCAAGCCTCTTTCTGGAATTTTGCCTGCAGACATCCAGAAGACTGTGGACTCCCAAGTATCAACTCCACAGTGAACCAGTAATGTAGCCATACGTCTCATTTGTAACACAAAACAAAGAAAACCAAGGCATGTGACCGTGCAACCTACCATCAAATACTAAAAACCAAGAACAAAGGTTCACACAGTGCCGAAATTGTCCGAGGGCCAAAACTCTAGTCTCAAAAGTATTATGTACATACTAGTTCTGTCTTATCCTTCACAATTTATAACTTCTATTAGTAATCTACTTAATATGATATACTTTTATTTATATTTTTATCTATATTTTATCAATTTTAAACAACCATGCTTTCTACATGTTGTTACTAAATATTTTTGTATATACATTTTTAAATTTACACACCCATTTGGTTTTTACATCGATTAAGTTAAGGTAATTTTAGAATTTTTTACTGTATCTTACAGCACTGGCAGTGGATTTGCCTTTAAGAACATAATTATTTGGTTGGTTAGTTAATTTAAGAAAACTATTTCAGAAGAGTATTTAATGACTGATGTACTGGGTTTATAACGGTTGTGAAGAAGTCCATGATTATATGATGAAAGTGCTTAACTATTTTTTAGTATTATATAAAGGATTAAACATTTTGGTCAATAGTCCAATTTTCATCTTTCTTCAACATCATTGCACTGTTGATTAGTGCATTCTACGTTTTGTTGCCTGCGGATTGTTTTTTTGGCTCCCTATTACACTGTCGTAGACGCAGGTTGTCGAATGCGTCTTTGTCGAACTGAAAAGCGCGAAAAGGCAAAATAGCAAAGTGGCTTTTCAGCGAATTCTTTCCCTGGGAAAGAATTCATTTTGCCGCTTTTGCTACTTTACCTTTTTGGCACTGTAGTGCGATCTTGGAGTTGGTATATTTAAGTAGGGAAGGTGTGTTGGAAAAAAAAAATCGCTGTTTTGAGGTTTCGACATTGTAAGCTTTCATTTACATGGGGTCGATTATGTGTCGTTCGCTCTTCTGAGCATGCAATATCATAATATAGACCCTTTTTTTGTGTGGATCAATACTTTTGAAACTGGAGTTTTGGCCCCTGGACAGTTTCAGCACTACGTGAGCCTTTGTTCTTCATTTCTAACACAGTCAATGGTTCAGCCAGAGAGGCAGGCACAGGTCCTATGGTATGACAACATGCCTGGATGTGTCTTATAATTTTATGGAAGGTTTCAAGTCATCCTTCATCAAGCCTGTTATGATGGCTCTACACTTTTTAGATTCAAAGTGAAAGACACGTTGACAAAGAGCCGACAGGATGTAAGACCTGCAGTAAGCATTCATTTTTCCATGCCTCAAAGATCCTACTCCAGGAAACAGAGAGCTGGGAAAAGATGTGGTTTCATAAGTCACATGGTTCTTATCAGGATTCTGTTTGTGATAGACCTGCATGTGGCAGAGGTGATGGTAATCCCAATGGACATCGCCCTAGAAGCAGAGGTGGACTACATAATCAGGGTTTCTGCATTCTCTTTGCCAAAAGACCCTGTAAGTGTCCCTGAAGGGTTGTGTGACTGCTGCACTCCCGAGGCAGTCAGGGGATGCTCATCTCTGCACCCCCAACCCCAAGCCTGGCAAGATTTAAGAGGCAAGTGGGTGCAAAATATAATTTCCAAAAGCTATTCCATTCCATTTTCTTGTCCTTCATCAAAGAAAAAATTGATCTGAAGTAGTTTACTTCATTTGATCTTCAAACCGTGGGATATGGATCCGTATCAGATCCGAGCCGGCAACTTTACTAGCATCTGCTCCGAGCTCCTTCCCTTACCCATAATATACCTCCACTACCTTCCAACCCCCAGATCTAGTTTGCCATGAATGGCTTATGCATCGTGATCTCTTGAGCTCTAGGTTTTCAAGTGGGTAAAGACTTTAAAAATATTTCTTTTTTCTTTAAAAATCTTTAGATAGTGTTAGAGTAGGTTCCCTTTTCTCCTCCGCTTGCTTGGTGCATCGAGTTTTTAGGGTAGTTAGTTAGTCAACGTAGTTGTGTGGATTCTTGCCCCCCCCCCTCACTGTTTTTTTCTGTATATGAGTGTGGTGAGTGGCTGTTCTTAGAAAGAAGGAAAACTTTTTCCCTTTAGTTTTTTTCTTTCTTCTGACAGTATGGCTGACATGCCTATTTTCAAAAGATGCACTGAGTGTGGCCATAATGTATTCCCTGCGTATGGCCACACTCTGTGTCTTATGTGCTTGGGCGTGGCCCATCTGAGTGTAAACTGTATTATATATGTGGGGTTCAACCCTCGTGCCATTAAAGATAGGAAGGCCAAGTTGGCCCTAAAAGGCCTTCTTCCCCCTTCTGAGTCTGTTGCCTCATCTTCGGCTTTGGTCACAGAGGCTGCTGTGGCTGTCTGTTCTTCTTCTTCTCTTCCCCTGCCTTCTCCTCCCTCCCAGGCTGGGACTCAACCTCCAGTACAAAAGCCTGTGGAAGTGGAGCGGAAAAGCAGCAGAGAGAATGAGAGAGAGTCTAAGGTGAAGAAAAGCGTAAGAGGTCTCTGGACCTCCCTTCACCAGTAAAACCTTTACGGATACATGACTCCCCTCTCTCCAAGGTTCTCCCCAGAGCCGGAGGAGACATGCTCAGCTTCTAGAGCCTCGGTGCCCCAGCCCACACGGTCTGAGTCCGTGGCCTCTTCGAGGTCCACCCGGTCTGTGTCTAAGGTTGATTTGGATAAAATGATGAGGAGGTTCATCCGTACTGAGATCCAGATTGGGGTCTTGCCAGCACCCCTCTCCCTCAGGAGGGGGAGCTCGCTTCCTTTTTTTCTAGCCGATATCTCCTCTGATCCATCCATCTGGTTCGGAGTATTCGGATCCAAGGATGGCTTTAGCCAGGGGGTCGGCGCCGATGATACCTGCTTCCTCGATGCTGGCAGCTGACTGGAGCATGTTGGACCCAACCAGCTTGGATCCGAGCCACTCTCTGAGCCAGAGCTTGGGTGTTGGAGCTGAGGGAGTGGAACTTTTTTCATCGGCTCCGCCTTTGTCAGGCCAAGTTCCCTCCCTTGAAGCTCCGTCCACTTCGGGCCCGGCTCTGATTCTCTCGTTGGACCCGGGGAGACCGGCCTCCTTATTGGTTTCTCAGGAGGTTCACTCTCCTTTGGCGTTCGATGTGGTAGAAAGGGTTCTCTCCACTGGATCAAGACCCCTGACTGCCCCTCAAACTCCACCCAGACCTCCTCGTCTCTTTTGCTCTTTCTACGGTCCCCATCATTTTACCAGAGGAACAGCCCATGCTCGAGGATCCCCAGACGGTCCCCCCTGAGGAACAAGTGGCTTATGAGTCCCCCCCCCGGAGAGCCCCACCTGAGAGATGCCTTGAAAGCATAGTGCAAGAGGAGGCACTTGGACTCCCCTGAGTCCCTCACCGAGGATACAGATTTGGATGCTGGAGAAGCTTTCCCCTAGGTCACCTCCTGAGGATGTCTCCTTTGGAGACATCATGGAAGTCCTGCACCAACGGGGAGGTTGGTCTGCCCCCAAACCTTCTTCTGATGAGTCCGTGTTCCTGGAGGCTTTCGGCACTGGCACATCTACTTCCTAGGTGTCCCCTCTCACGGATCCTTTAGTGGATCTGGTCACCTCATGGGCATGGAAGGAACCAGACACCATAGAACCAATTCCAAAAAGACACAACAAAATTTTAAGTCCCCTCACAGACAGGCCAGCTTGGAACAAGGGCTCCCCCGTAGACACTATGGTGGTAGCAGCAGCCACAAAGAATAAACTTGCCCAGGAGAGTTCCTCAATTTATCCTCCTGATAGAGAGTCATGGATGATGGACCGCCTAAGGAAGCGGGTTTATACTTCAGCTACCATTTCAGTTAGGGCGCTAACCTACCTGGCCCATATCAACAGACTCCAACGCGACCTGATAACAGAGCTGGAGGAGTCTCCCCCTAAGTCCATGTCGCAGGCGGACAGGGCCTCATTCTCCACGAGGATGGCCACTTTGAAAGCAGTCTCCAACATGTCCATGCAACTCCTTTCACATGCTATGGAAGGAATGGCTAGGGGGGCTGGGTCCTGCGTGTCCATGAGGCACAACACCTGGCTCAGATTATGTCAATTTTCGGAACCTTTCAAGGCGGCCTTTGCCAATGCCCCTTATGACGGCTCTACTCTCTTTGGTAAGACCAACAGAGAGACATTAGTCCAGAGTGAGAAGGACGGGAAGACACTGTCTGCCATCGGGATCCGCTTCTCGAACCCTCAAAGGTCTTTTTCCTGGATCCAGAGAGGGCAAAAGAAGATGTGGTTCCGGAAGTCACAGTATTCCCGGGACACTCAGGGCTCTTCTTCCCCCGGAGGCAGAAGGGGACAGAATGGATGCCAGCCCAGAGGCATAGGGGGTCCAAGGAATTTTGGGTCTCGAGAACCTTTCTTGGATAGACCCAGGCAGCAGCCCCGAGGGGTGGCCTGACTGCTCTACTCTGGAGGCAGTCAGGGGACGATTGTCCTTGCGCCTAGCGGTATTGGAGTCCATAACATCAGACCACTAGGTGCTTCAGATCATATCCAGAGGATACTCTATCCCCTTTGTGGGTCCCTCTAAATCTCCCAGGCATCTCCCGGATGTACCCACCCATGCAAAGGGAGGCAGCAGCACAGGAAATTTCCAAGCTGATAAAAAAACAAACCATTGAAACCATCCCCCCAGATTAGTCCGGATTAGGCTTCTACTTCAGCTTCTTTTTGGGCCAAAGAAAATGGGGGACTTAAGACCCATTCTGGACTTTCCTACCCTGAACCAGTCAGTTGCCAAAGAGAACTTCTGGATGGTCACAGTACAGTCCATCATGCCTTACCTGCAAGAGAGTGACTGGATGTGCTAGTTATACCTCCAGGATGCTTACTATCATATAAGGATGCACAGAAGCTCCAGGTGGTTCCTCCGCTTCCAGGTAGGAGTCAGTCATTATCATTTTCGAGCCCTACCCTTTGGTCTCACCACAGCCCCCAGGGTGTTTACCAAAGTGATGGCGGTGGTAGCGGCTCACCTGAGGCTTCACGGGATTCAGGTCTATCGGCACCTGGACGATTGGCTCCTCACTGCTCCCACTAGGTGACTACTCTCCCAAACCAGGGATTATTTCCTGTCTCTTGCCCTGTATTTGGGGATCACAGTAAATGCATCCAAATCACTCCTAGATCCTGTACAGGTGATAGACTACATTGGTGCCAGGATAGATACTCTAGAGTGCAAAATCTTCCTGACCTCAGAGAGAGTTCAAAACTTGAGGATGCATGTCTCTCTGATCTACCACTCTCATCTCCCGACGGCAGAATCAGTGTTGGGGGCCTTAGGCTCTATGGCGGCAACCATAACTCTTCTCCCATGTGCCCAGTTACAAAAGAGAATTCTACAGTGGACTCTAGCTGTACAATGGTCCCTGTTGGAACTGCCATTGACATAATCAGTTCAATTCAGTTGAGTCTGTCGGTCATCCCTCATATGCTGGATGTGCTCTCTGAACATTTTGGAGGGACGACCCTTTGTTCCAGCCATGGCCCAAGCCACAGTGACCACGGGCGTCTCCCAACTCGGGTGGGGGGGCATTGTTTGGGCAGAACAGTCCAAGGCCTGTGGTCCGCTGTAGAGACTGGCTTGCACATAAATGTCCTAGAGACGAGGGCAGTCCTTCTAGCGTTGCAGGCCCTTCATGCCTTACTTCCTCAGGGAACGATTGCAATTCAGTCAGACAACAAGTCAGTGGTCTGGTACATCAACAAACAGGGAGGGGCCAGATCTTACCCCCCCCTTGTCGCGAGGCCATGAGAGTGTGGGAATGGGCGATCTCCACCAGTCGCTTTCTCATCGCAATGCACATTCCAGGTTGGTCCAACATCCTAGCATTCAGGCTAAGTTGGACTATTCTGATGCCTTACGAGTGGTCTCTGAATCTTTCAGTAGCGGAACAGATCTTCCGTGAGTGGGGTCAACCTTGCTGCGATCGCTTTGCATCTCCTTCAAACACGAAGTGCAGAGAGTTTTTCGCACTGACTCCCCTGCTGGGGGAGTTCCCCAGAGATGCTGTAGTCCATGCTTGGCATCCCGGTCTTCTATATGCTTACCCACCAGTACCTCTTATTCCGAGGTTTCTACAGAAAGCTCATGGACTGGGGAGCAAAGTAATCCTCTTTGCCCAGTTTTGGCCTCACCAGGTATGGTTTCCCTTCCTTTGGTCTCAACTTTTGGCTCTGCCTTGGATCCTGGATCCCATTCAGTATCTGATTTCACACCCTTTGGGGTGCCTCATCTGAATCTGGACAGTCTGAAGGGTGTGTTGAACAACCACTGATGCGCACTAGGGCACTGCCGGTTAACTCTTCTTAAAAACAGCTACCCTCCTAAGGCAAAAACATAACTCGAATTTCCCTTAAAAACTATACCTTTGATACTTTACCCTTCTACCATTCCAGTATCCTATAAGCCGGAGATCATCTTAAACTTGACTCCAAGTACCTTATTCTCTATCTATTTCTCCTAGCACTTGCCCCCAGAATCCTCAGCTAGTTTTGATACTGACTCTTCCACATAGAACATACCCCAATAATGCAACCCACCTCTCAGAGTCACAAAACCCCGGAATCTTTTTAAAGTTTTTTGATCTACCCAGTGACAACATGTCGAAAAATCAGTTGCTGATGTCTCTCTTCTGCTCAGCTGGAGAACCTCAGAATAGAGGAATCATACACATAAACACTAATGTGCCAGACAACCCTCTCCTCACTCAAACAAAACACAAATACACTACGAGGACCACAACTGCTCTGGCCAAACTGACAACTTGCCTCTCTCTCAGCACCACAACACCTAGAGAGACGCAAGGTTTGGCCACCTGACAGACACACACCCACAACACACCCACACAGTACCATTCAGCCCAGACACATACATCATACACAACACCATGCCTGAACACACTAGTCAAAATCTGCACCACAGCAACAGCAGGGCCACCAAAGCAGACCACCAAACTGGGGCCACCTCATAAGACACACTCTTGCAAGTTAGATAGACCTCACAGTCCAGAGCCTCATACAGTCACAGCCCCAGAGTCAAGCCAAACACAATACCAGTCACTAGTCGTGGCTCAAGTGTGCGCGTACCTAGACTCAAGACATTGAGGAGCTGATTGATTCTGTCAGGCAGGATACGGCGACTGTATGACCCTGAGTATCCTACCTTCACCAATGCATTATACAAATGATAATAAGATGAAGCTTTTTAACAATTGAGCACCTGGTGTAATCCAAAGGGGCATGTCATTCAAAGTCTGCCTGGGATGTCTGGCTGGCAAAGCCTGTGTCATGGCAAGCCAGTCAGCATCACCTGTCACCACCCCTTCGACTGGGGGCAAGGCCTGCTCCACCCCACAATTGCTGCAGTGCCACCCCAAATTCTCGGGCTCAAACCTCAAATCCACAACCCCCCAATGCAAAAAGGAAAAAAAAAACAGAGGGTAATCATGCTCCTCTGCAGAAGTCTAAATCTCAAAAAATGGAAGGGGGCGATTAATGTGCTGTGAGAGAACACTGGTGAAATACCGGTGGAAGCACCCAACATCTATGGAAACAGCAGAGACCACAGCAGTCGACAGAAACCTCAGGACATCATGCCCGCCCACAACACATGTTATCAAGGACACCTCCATATCATCCATATTCATCAAGGACACCCACAACTCCAAACCATCCGTAAGCGACACACCATAGGCAAGGACCCTCAGCAAATCATAACATGTTACAGGCCGCCGGAGAAAGCTCAGGAAATGTTGTTGGCTTCCAACTCACTAAAGAGGGATGGCCCCATCAAAACACTAGAGGATATAGGTGGAGGTCTGCACATAATATAATGCTGGGAACACTTACCCCTAATATAGACTGGGAACACTACTCAAGCCCACTACCCCTAGCCCAAAACATGAGCCAACTGGTACCACTCAAACAATATGGCCAAAAGCCATGGATCATCTAGTAGAACATGCCACACAATGTTTCACACGAATATACATGAGCTCACATCATACTACATGGGACTATCCTGTCCAACAATCGAAGATCCACCCTCAAATAAAAGACCAGATCCTCACTACTCCCGGGCTGGAATAAAAGAACCCAATTTAAAGAACTTCTCAAAAAGAACAGACCAAGAAGCGTGAAAAGCCCACTTTTCTCGAAGCTCTTACCAGCGCCTTCTACAGCACCTGCAGAGCTGCTCAAATACTGGCAATCCCCAAACACCACAAAAACAGCTTGTACACCAAAAGGCAGCGTCCAGCAGAACAAAGACTCTTTATAAAAAAAAAAAGGCAAACAAAAGGAGGGACCTACAGCATAGATGAAACCAAAATCCCAAAGGAGGTAGACCTAACAGATAAAACAAAGTAAAAACTAAAAGAAGATGCTAAATCTCACAAAAAGTATTTCGACTTAAAATCACTAAAAGAAACAAAAGACAAAAAGAAAAATCCAGCTAAATATGTTACAGACAAAAATAAGAAAACTCCCAGATATGCTCAGAACTAAGAAAAAAATGATGTGAGAAATTACTGATCCACAAAATGTGCCAACATACTGGCTATGTACAGATCATGCAAACTTACTGACATCCCCCATAAGGAGATA
Organism: Protopterus annectens; assembly: GCF_019279795.1. Taxonomy (NCBI): domain Eukaryota; kingdom Metazoa; phylum Chordata; order Ceratodontiformes; family Protopteridae; genus Protopterus; species Protopterus annectens. Next base: position 1,263,755,642 of record NC_056733.1, on the reverse strand, counting down.
TCTATCAGTGCAAAGTGCAGCTAAACATCTCCAGAGAGTACAAAACTAAAATCATCTCCAAAGCCCCACAAAAATACAACATCAAGTTGGTGTCTGCAAAGAGCAAAAACGCCCAATCCAGAATTGAAGCACGGCTAGGACCCCCATTTAATCAAGTCTTACCTAATCATCGTACAATTAGGGCTTAAGCTTCAAACTGTGGTCCCACGCTAAGTCTGGTCTCACCTCTGGATTTGCCTAGAGTGCGCGCCCCACACTCCAGTCCCTGCCTCACTGAGGCCCCATCCAGAGAGACAAATGGACCTCATAAATAAAGATGGCAAGCAATAATTTTCTCATAATGGATCCAGCCATAATGAAGCCCACCAGAGGAGCGGGTCAGCCCAGTTGGCTGATCACTTTTTTTGAAACCACTTACCGCCACCACAGATGATTTATGTTTGTTTGACATATTCAAACCCAGACCAAAGCTAAGGATGGCCTACAGGCAGCGCCAAACGTATCATTGAAAAACTCCACAAAAACCTCATACCCATACCCACCAAGGTATCATTGAAAACTCATCAGCAAGGTGAACCCACAGGGTCCAGGTTGCTGGCGAACCATGCTGTCTGACAAAGCCTGTCACAAGAGTGGTGTGCCTGGTGTCTCAGTCCTCAAGCCCACTCCTGTTTGGCATGGGCCACTCCCCAGTTCAGTCCGCCAGCTCAGGGTTATGGCTGACAAAAGTTTGCGAATGACTGCTTTAGGATATGGCTAAACAAGTTTGCATCAACTGACACATCTTGCAGCCAGGTCTCACACAGCGGTATGGTAGATCCACTAGATGACCTAAAAAACGATAATGGAATCAAGCCAGAGCCTTGGCCAAATGGGAAAAATGCATAGTCATTATTATGCCGAAAACAAGGTTAGTGGCAATCCACTGCACCTGAGAAACCACTCTGAGGACCTGGGGACCCAGACAGGATAGTGGTCTGTCATTCGACATAGTAGTCTGTCATTCACCCATGTAGCTTAAAGTGAAGCGGAAGTCCCTTATACACAAGCCATTCTCATTATCATGAAGGACTAGAGTCTCCCTTCATCTAGTCTCATCATCTTTATTCATCTATCATCATCAGACCAACAATTGCCAATGCCCCATCTGAATGTATCTGACCCCACACTTGCAGCTCACCAAGAGGCCACAAAGTTCCTCATAAAAAAGGATAAAATCAAAACAAAGAAAGGAGATGCTGAGCGAACTCTCTCTGGCTTACACTTTAACTGCTTGCTCACCTTTGCACAAGGCCAACCTTTGCCATACACCCAGATTTGATAGATACCAGACTGATCAAAAAAATCTAGAAAAAATCCATCTAGAGGGAACTTAACTTACAAGGCGGCTAGACTTGGAGGGCGGGGCGTGCTGGAGGAAGGACACCCAAGACTCCCAATCCTGTGAGAAAAAATCGTAAATGAACTACAGAGCACCCCTCGCACCTCGCAGAGCAGAGGAAACCAAGACCCAATGACCAATGGATGGGAGATCGCAGATATAGGACCTACCCCAGAATCACGACAGGTGCACAGCAGGTAAATAATAAATGTTATTAGTTCCCCATATTGGGGGTGGTGTAAAAGCGGCGATATAGGCTAGCTCACGCAATGCCCTCGGGCAGATAGCCTAGTATGAACCTATGAACCTATGAACAGCTTGGCTGCTCCAGTTCCCGTGATTGCTAGGACTCCTGGACTATCCTCCTCAGTGAGATCTATTTTGGTGGCTGCTCATAAGTCTTCGAACAGGAAGGTTTATTGCAGCAAGTGGAAACATTTTTCCTTTTGGGCCTCTCAAAGAGGTTTGGACCCCTTTACAGCTCCTATTTCTACCATTCTTGACTTTCTAGCTGATATTTTTCAACACGGAGCTAGTTCTTCTACTGACAAAGTTCAATTGGCTGTCATCTCTCATTTTCATGTGGGTGAGAATTCGGCCTCTTTAGCCTCTTCCAGACTGTGTAAAGCCTTTATTAAAGGCACCTTTTTGTTATGCCCCCCCCCCCCGGTCAAAGATCCTGTTCTCCCATGGGACCTTACTATGGTTCTTCAAGCTTTGGTTGCTTCGCCTTTTGAGCCTGCTGCAACAGGAGATCTGAAATATTTGTCTTGGAAAACAGCTTTTCTGGTGGCTATTACCTCTGCCAAAAGGGTTTCAGAATTACAGGTCTTGTCCATCAAAGTTCCTCACATGATCTTTCACAAAGACAGGGTCTCCCTTTGAACCAATCCATCCTTTTTTCCTAAGGTAGCATCATCAGTAATATTAATCAGTCCATCAATTTGCCTGGGATATTCCTAATTTTTCTAACAAGATGGAATACAAACTCCACCTGTTGGATGTTCATAGACAGTTACGATTCTATTTACACAGGACAAAAAATTTCCGTAAATCTGATCAGTTGTTTGTATCCTTCCACAAACCCTTTTTGGGGAAGCCTATCTCCAAGGTCACTATTGCTAGATGGATTTCTTCATGCATCCTTCAGGTCTGTAAGGACAGAGGCATGTCTCCTCCAGGTCAGGTGAAGGCTCATTCTACTAGGTCCATGGCTACGTCTGTGACCTTTTGGTCTAGTGTCTTTGGATGATATTTGTTCTGCAGCTACTTGGTCCTCATCTCATACATTTATTTCTCATTACAAATTGGATTTGACTTCCAGAAGGAGAGCATCCTTTGGTTCTGCGGTGCTCTGGAATATCCTTCCATGAGGGCCTCCCAGGAGTTTAGTAGCTGGAGACTCTGTCCACAGGTTGAAGATCAAATGAAGTAAACTACTTCAGATAAAGAAGTTATGTACTCACCATAATGTTCCATCTGAGTAGTTCTACTTCATTTGTCTTCAGCCGTCCCTCCCTCCTTCCCCCGGACCTTGGCATATGAACAGTCTTTGGGTTGAAGTTATAGGTCACAAGTATTTTTTCAGGTCGGGTTATCAGTGTAAGGTTCAGCAGACTTGATCTGGGGGTTGAAAGGTAGTGGAGGTGTGTTGTGGGTAAGGGGAGGAGCTTTGAGCTCGGAGCAGATGCTAGTAAAGTTGCCAGCTCGGATCCGATACGGATCCATATCCCACAGGTTGAAGACAAATGAAGTAGAACTACTCAGATGGAATGTTATGGTGAGTACATAACTTCTTTATTCCCAGCATTCCACCCAGTCAGTGGGAATCAACAGCATTAGAAATATTCAGGTTGCTTGAAAGAGTCATCTAAAGGTTCCCAAAGACCAGGTAGGATCCAGGGTCTACTCCAGGTTCTTTTCAGTTCCGAAGAAAATGGGGGACCTTCGATGCATTTTGGATCTCAGCAATCTCAACCAGTTTGCAAAACAGACAGAATCGTGAATGGTCACATATCGCCTCTTCAGAGGAAAGACGATTGGATGTGCTTGGTAGATCTCCAGGATACTTACTATCACATGAAAAATAGAGAAGCAGTCCAGGAGATTTCTCAGTTTCCAGCTGGGAGCCAATCACTTCCAGTACAGAGCCCTGCCATTCAGTCTTACCACAGCTCTTAGGGTATTCACCAAGATAGTGGCAGTGGTAGTGGCACACTTGCACACTTTTGGGATCCAGGTCTTCCCCTACCTAAACAATTGGCTCCTAACTGCTATATCCAGGCATCCGCTGATACACCATCGGGACCTTCTTCTCCAGTGTCTGCAGGATCTAGGTATAACAGTGACTTTTCAAAAGTGTCAGTTGCTTCCAACACAACAGATAGAATTTATTGTATGCCACCTCAATATTACTCTGCAAATTGTCAGTCTCTCTCAACACAGAATTTGTTCATTGTGCTAAATGGCCACACAGGTAATGCATGTCTTTTAGACATCATGGCTTCCTCAATTCTAATGCTTCTGATGGCTTGTTACCACATGAGGATTCTTCAGTGGATGCTTGTAGTTCAGTGGTGTCAGAAATTCCTTCCTTTACACAACAATATCCGACTCACAAAGAATTTGCAGACAACGCATTGAATGGTGGATTACCTCTCCTTCAGTAACACAAGGATGACCTTTTCATATAGATCTGCCAGTAGCAATAGGGACCACTGATTCTACCCTTCTAGAGTGGGATGGGGGGGCATTTGGAAGGGAGATTGATCCAATGAACATGGTCCAGTTTAGAGGCCAATCTTCACATGAGCATTTTGGAAATGAGGGCTGTCCGGTCCTCCTAGCATTGCATGCTCTTCAAGATGTTCTCGCCAAGGGTGTGATTTCCATGCAAACACACAATATGGCTGTTTGGTACATCAGCAAAGAAGGAGAACTCATTCTTACCCCTTATGTTGAGAGGCCATGAGGATTTGTCAGTGGGTGATGGCTTCACACTGTTTTCTGTTAGCCATTTCAGGTGTTCCAGTCTTCTAGCAAACAAGTTGAGCAAGACTGTCGTAACTTCTAACAAGTGGTCCCCCAATCCACTGGAGGCAACTTTGATTTTCAGCCACTGGGGCCAAACTTGCTGTAACCTTTTTGTTTCCTACCTCAACAACAAGTGTAGCAAATACTTTGCCCTAATCCCCCTTTAGGAACAGTCAACAAGGAAAACTCTGGTCAACATAGCTGAAACATGTTATGTCCTTAAGAGGTCATTTGCATATATCCCATAGGCCTCTGTTACAGGAGATTTAAGGTATCACACAGTGAAAACTCTAGCTTGGCTAGGTTTTTCTTGTAGTTTCTACTAAGTGGTTTGTCTGTGTGACCTTTTTACACTCTCTCATTACTGAAATTTGCTTGTATGATTAGTGGCAGCCATTTTCTGAATTCCCATGCACTCAGGTGCTAGTCTGGGCACTCAAACACTGCTTTCTGGAGATGGATTCTAAACTTCTTGTTCTAAGTGTAAAAGCGTGAGTAGGTTTTCATAGCAATGTCTTTTCTGAGTTGTGGAGCACAGTCTCACTTTTCCACGTAGTATATTTTATACAGTGAATAAAATCAGGTAATCCAACTTCACCATACTGATAAGGAAATACCTTAGGATTCTGTGTTTAATAGCATCCATAAAAATTCCAGCTCATGGATTTGTGAAAAGGGAAATCAGTTGTTGGTGACATCAGATTTCTATGAGTGCAGGTCTTCCCATCATCTACAAAGCAGTCTGTCACTACAGGCAACTCAGACTTTGCTTGGAGTGCAGTGTCAATGGGGATAAAATGCAGGGACTTTGGTACAAAAAAGACAGACCAAAACACATAAACATATTAGAGATGCTAACTGTTAAAAATGCTCTCAGCTGTCTGAATTTTTTCTGGTCCCCAGGACCTCTTCAAGCGTTTGTAGACAGTACCACAGTGATGTGGTGGATAAATAAGCAAGGGTAAGCAGATCTTACTCCTTATGCAGACTAGCCATGTTAGCATGTGATATAGTTTTACAGCACAATCTAGCATCTTACATTCTTTCAGAGCAAAACTGTGTGGCAGACAAACTGATCCGTACTAGGGCAGACCCTCATGAATAGAAACTGAATCGGGTCTTCCAGGATTTGATCCATCTGTGGGTAATTTCTCATGTAGACATTTTTGCCTTGTCTCTAAACAATCATTTGGCAAAATTCTGTTCCAGGACTCCATTCAAAAAGGCCTGGAAAACAGATGCATTTTCTTTACCTTGGACAGGAATGATCCTGTATGCTTTTTCACTGATATCTACGGTACTTGAAAGATTCAGAAGGACTCCCCATATGTGATTGTGATGATTCCATCCTGGCCCAAGCAACAGTGTTTCTACCTTTCTTTTGGAATTGGCCAGGAGCAATTACTATAAGTGTACTCACAGACTGGATTTGCTAATGTAATATCAGAGGTAGTTGGTAAAGCTTGAAGCCAAACAACTATAATGGACTGCCTGAATGATACGGTCTTAATACCTTTCAGGCACCTGTTTTCTGAGGATGTGCAGCAGGTGTTAATGGAGACAAGAAGGCCTTTTACTAAACATTCATACATTAACAAATGGAAAAGCTTTTCTAGTTGATTCCAATAAGAGAACCAGCACCCATTCAGGGCTATTGTTTCTCTGGTTTTACAGTATTTGTGTGAGTTACAATCCTATTGTCTGTCTTACTCCTTTGTCAAGGTACATTTCCCAGCAAGTTCGGCATGTGAGCAACAGATCCCCCTCTTTCAATGCAGGTTTACATAAGCCTCCCAGAAATATATGTAATAACACTGTGGCCAATACAGTACAGAATAATGCTACTTTGGAATCAGCAGCTGCATTAGAAAATATGGAAGAGCAAACAAACACCACTTGTGCTGTAATTGTGAATGGTACCTCCCAAATGAGTGAGGATTTTTGGAAAGGTACAATGGCACTGTAGATAAGACTTCTGGGAATGGAGAAAATCAGGAATAGGGATTCGTCGAGAGGCAGATTACAGAACAAAAGAAGGTGGGGGAAGAAGATGGTACAGCAAAGGGCCACAGACCAGGAGCAGAACAAAAGATCAGAGGAACTGACTAAAATTTTTTTTTTAAATCTATCCAGTTTGGTATTGACCTAGCATGATTTAAACCTATTACAAAAAGGGTTGAAGTTTTTTCCTTCCAGTACTGACAGTGTGGTTAGTGCTTTAACGGACTTAAGGATGTTCATTAGAAATGTCAGTTTGAAACTCATTTTTAAGGATTCTTTGTTTACTATGCCACAGTTATGTAAAAAGTGTAGTTTATTTGTACCTGTTAATTGCACCATATTAAATGCTTTTATTGAGATGTGTGAGCGGAACATTCAACAATATTATGCACAGAAAGAAAATAAGTATAACCTAACTTTTTCTGAAAGTGAGGCACTAAGGAAATCGGAGAGCAATAATTTATTGTAATAAAACAAGCAGATAAAGGGGGTGCTGTGGTTATACTAGATAAAACTGCTTACAATGAATATATGCTTGCATTTTTATGTGATACTAGCACTTTTGTTGAAATTAGTAAAGTTGACATCTCAAAATATGTGAGTAGGGTAAATATGAGCATGTATCAACTACTGATTAATAATGACATTGGTGCTTAATTATTTAATTATTTTAGTGTTCCTTGCCCGGTTACACCAGACCTTTATGGACTACCCAAAATACACAAAAAGTCTTAACCTTCCCCCGATGAGACATATCATCTCTGGTGGCGGTTGGGTTACTGAACCTATCTTGATATGTCTACAGTCTGTTTTGAGCAAATATTTATTTAAGATAAAAAATTATATACGAGATACTAAGGATTTTTTACAATGGCTCTGTGAATGGCATGACAAATATAAGGAGTGTGAATATGTTTGGTCACTTTAGACAGTAAGTCTGTATTCACTGCAATACTTATTGACTTTGGTCTGGAGGCTGTATGCAGTTTTCTACATATGAATGCTGGCATGTATGGTCAAGAGATAGAAACGATATGTGAGTCTCCTGAAATTGTATTGAATAACAGTGTGCTTATGTTTTATGGCCGTGTTTACTTTCGGAAAACTGGTGTGACTATGGGCACTGCCATGGCCAACACCAGTGCTAACTTTGCTATGGCTCAATGGGAAGAGAACTTTATATATAAATGTACACAGATGTTTAAAGATAAGATTCTGTTCTTTAAGCAGTTTGTAGATGATGTGTTCCCCATGGGATGGTTAAGGTACAGACCTACAACTGTTTGTTGATTATTTAAATCAGACATCTGAGTTTTTGCATTTTACAGCCCAATGTTCCAAAGAAAATATTAATTATTTAGATTTTAGCTTAATGAAGAATGAGAGGAACACTACTACCTCCATTTATAGGAAAGAATTTCAGGCAAATTGCTACATCCATAAAAGCAGTATGCATGTACCGCATATGTTTAAGGCCATAGTCATAGGTCAATTATTAAGAGTCAGACAGTTAAATACAGATGACAAACATTATGATGAAATGAAAGAAATGATAGATGAATTTAGAGAATGTGGCTATAGTGATGGTTTATTATAAGAGGTCAAGAATGAGGTGAAGAACAGCAGGTGCACTGATGCTAGACCATACTTTGCAAGTAATCACGGTAATTCAAATGCCAGTAGCAGCTTTGAGAAACCTGTATCTATGGACTGCGTTACAACTTATAATAGGAGATCTGGGGGGGGGGGGGGTGTTAAAATATAATTGCTAAGAATTGGAACATCCTAGGAACTATGCCCGAAATTAAGAGAATAGTGGGTGAAAAGCCCAGCTTCTCTTATCGGACTTGGGTGTGAAGAAACGGCTATGTTACAAAGATTTACTGGATAACCCCCCACCCTTATGTAGGAAAAATGGTACTTTTCCATGTTATAACTGTAAATGCTGTAATGATATTGAGAGGAACAGTGAGTTTATACACTCTGTCATGGGTAGGAAGTATTTGTTTGGTTGCTATGTAACATGCAATACAGCTGCTGTTTTTCATATGGCAAAGTGTATAAAATGTTCAGCCTTTTACATAGGAGAATGCACCAGGAAGTTAAGAGAGATTAACTGAATATAAGTCAGAAGTACGGAGGAAAGTAATTAGTAATGCACTTGGAAGACATATGAGAGATGCAGGAGATGGCCATAGATTTTGTTTCAGGGTGATAGATATTAAATATAAGATAAGAAGAGGTGATGATATTAATAATACTCGAGGTATGTGAGTACAAATGGATTACATGACTAGAAGCAGACTGCTCACCAGGTCTGAACATGGCAGTTAACATAAAAACAGTTTTAATTAAGTAACAAATGATTTTAAAGTGAATGCTTATGTAACTAAGTGTGTGTGTGTGTGTATATATATATATATATATATATATATATATATATATATATATATATAAAAATTTTTATATACTTTTCCTTGTGTAGATGTTGACAGATTTTACTGCAATTCATTTACGATATGGTTGTTAATACCTTATGATATTTTTGTTTTTAATTGATTTATTGGTCTTAATTTGGACTGTGTTATGTGATTCCTCTTTAGAGTACTTCGGTGATGTTTTTTTTTGAGGTTTTCTTGTATACACAGTGAAGAAGGGCTAGTCCTGAAAGCTTTGTGATTTAAATACAATTGTTTGCTACCTGATATCATTGCTTGAATCTTTTGGGCTATATCACCATACCCTGCATTTCCATTACTTGGAATTTTTTGGATTTTTATGCTTTGGACTTGTTTCTTCAAGATTGTTGAGCCTTAGTGCTGGTCTTTGTTTTTTTTTTGTTGTTGTTGTTTAAGATCTGAGATTTCTCTATAACACTGATAGCAGACTTCATTAATGTTGTACATGTGGAAAAGCAATTATTGCACAGAGTATACAGAATATACCTAATAGCACAAGTATATTGTACGGAATGTTCAATTACCACTGATTGCACTTTCAAAGCAGCTTGATGTAGGTATTGCACAAGAAGATAGCTGTAGTACTGATTGTTTCTGTCACCAGCTATTGATATGTTTTAGAGTTCAGCAGTCTGATAGCATCTGGAAAAAAGCCAGTATCCTGGGCATAGCCCATTTAAGTTAGAGAGCTGTGCCCACCTTTCATCCTTTATATCTCTTTTTCATAGTTAAGTTTACTACTAAATTGTTGTTTAAAAAAAACTTCTCTAGCTAATTTCCTTTGTCACTATCCCTTTTTTCAGGATGTCTTCTAAAGATTTGAAACTGTCAGGTTTCAAAAAGTGTGGACAGAAAATGTCCTTAACTGATTGTCAGCTTCTAGGCAGTAGACACAAATTGTGTGTCTCCAGGAATCTTGCTCCATTTGTCATTCATTTAGTCACAGGGCTCTCCTGGAGAGAAAAAAAACAAATTGATACTGAGATTTGTCTCTTAAAAAACCCCTTCTCAGAAGCAATACAAGAAGGTCTGGGTTTATCAAAGACTGACCAGTCTCCATCTTCAAAATCTGACAAGTCTGGGAAGAGAGCTTCCTCTTCTATTGCTCTATCGGAGCCTTCAGAAAAAGTTGCCAAAATTTCAACACCAGATCCTAAGCCTGACAGATCCGAAAAATCCACTGCTCCGGCACCATCAGTCTTGGTTCCGGTAGAGTTTGAGTTGCAGAGCCGGTCCCCTGTCCTGGAGCCATTCTCCCCTACTCTAAGATTACCAATACTTCAACGTTCCAAGTCTCCAGCCTCCTCCTCCACTCGGTTTTCCAGGAGCCTATCCGACATTAAGGACACTGGCGCTGACCAAGCTGTTATCGGATCCAACCTTGAGGGCTTCAGATCCAACCACATCCTCCCCGTCTGCTCCAGTTCCTCCTCCGATCTAACCACGGATTTTGGAGTCTGAATGACCTATGCTGATATTAGTGGAAACATCGGGCCCAAGACCTATTACGAGATCTTCAGATCTGACCATTACTCCGATGTCCTCTACTCCATTGGAGGTCGAGGAGTCTAGGAGCCGATGCTCTCCAGTCGGTTCAGGGGAGGTGAGTCGGATCGGACAGTTGTCGGATCTGACCTTGCCTCTCTGGGTATTGGCTCGGGTGAGCTCGGCTTCTACCTCAGCCTTGGGGCCATCGTCCTTGATCCCAGGGGTTCCCTTGACTTCTTTGGATCCAGGGATATCCTCGGATCAGGGGCGAGGGGCATTTGAGGTGATGAGAAGAGTACTGTCTCCACAGGCAGTTCCACTGTCATCTCCAGATGTTTTTCCCCCAAAAGCACTGGTGTCTGCCTCTATATCCTTGCATCCACAGGGATGGGGAGATCCTAGGTCTCAGGATGCCCCACAGGGTACCCCCACTCTTCTGAAACCTCTCCATTTTACCCCTCTGAGGAGGTCCCTCGGAAGAGGTTATGTAAGAGGAAGCATTTATACTCCCCAGAGGAGTGAATCACATCTGATACAAACCTCGATGAAGCTGAAGAGTCCCCATGGTCACCTCCTGATGATGTCTCCTTTCTTCTTTGCAGACATCTTAGAAATACTTAAGCAGAGAGGTGGCTGGAAGCCCACCAACTCTTCAGCAGAGGAGTCTGTGTACCTAAAGGCCTTTGGATCTCACCCTTTCTCCACTTGGGTGTTTCCACCTTTCGACAAACATTTGTATATAGTTTCTTGGAAGGTGTGGGAGTCTCCAGATTCAGTGGAACCTGTTCCTTGGTGGCCAAGTAATTTCATCACGTCCCCCTCAAACAAAACCTTTTTAACTAAGGGAGTCCCAGTAGATTCTATGGTGGTGGTGGCGGCAGCCCTCAAGAAGGAACTCTCAGAGGCATCTTCTTCTGCTAATCCTTTGAACAAGGAGTCTCATACAATGGACAGATATGGAAAGCGCATTTTTTCTTCAGCGACTTTTGCTCTCAGATCACTATATTACCTGTCCCATTTTACTAGATTACAGAGAGATCTCCTGAAGGAGTTAGGAGATACTATCCGGGGTTCAGTAGCTGAAGGTGTTTCGGATAAAGTTTCCTCTCAGCTTTCTCCCTTAAATTCAGATGTCAACTCCTCCATGAGACTGGTTTCTTATGCAGTGGATGGCATGAGTAGAGCAGTGAGTTGAGGAATTTTCCTAAGCAGACATTCTTGCATGGGCTTGTGTGACTTCGCAGAGCCCTTTAAATCTTCCTTGGTGAATGCCCTGTTTGATGACTCATCTCTGTTTGGGCTCAAAGTCAAGGACACACTAACCAGGTGTGAGCAAGAAGGAAAGAATCTGTCTGATATAGGAGTCCATTTTTTCCCTACCTACCAGACCATATCCCAAAGGTCATAAAGGATGTGGAAAAGTGGTTTTGAAAATCTCAGAGAGCTTTCCAGGACACACGTGCTGAATCTTCCCAGGGCAGAGAGCGAAGTAGTAATGGAAGACGCTGACCGCACAGCAGAGGGGGTCCGCAGAATCAGGGAGACAGAGAATCTTTCTTTCGTAAGCCCTTCCAGCACTTCTGAGAGAAGGTCCACCTGTCCATCTCTGGAGGCAGTCTGGGCTGCTTATCTTTGTACCCAGAAGCCTGGCTACAAATAACAAAAGACAAGTGGGTACAAAGCATCATATCCAGAGGTTACTCCATAGATTCATAGGTAGGTACTAGGCTATTGGCCCAAGGGCCTACGTAAGCCTAGCCAGCAAGGTACCATAGCTTACGCCACCCAAGAAAGTTATTTTTCCTATGCACTGTCCAGCAGAGACACAGAAGTGTTCCCCGGGGTGTATTTCCTATTTCCCATCCACTCATCAAGATTTTTCTTGAGTGCTAATGAAGAACTTTGCTTGACATAGATGGGTAGCTTGTTTCAGAGTATAGGAAGTCTCTGGGACAGGAATCTATCCCTCCAGCATGTCCTGTTTATTGTGATGACAAGGTTTAGCTCCCTAGAGCGTGTAGCTCGGAGGGATTGGGATTTTTTTGGTGTAGCATGTCCAACAGCTCTGGGTTTGACATAGCTTTATATGTTAGGCAGAGATCACCTTGGAGTAGGTGATATGCTACGAAGTAAAGCTGGAGTTTTTTGAGGTGGTCAGTGTAGGGCATCTGTTTGAGGCCAGTAATCCTCTTTGTGAGGTACTTCTGTGGCCTTTCCAGCTGCTGCAGATGTCTTGTGAGGTACATTCCAAAAGGGGCGTTGTACTCTATAATGAGTCTAATGAGTGACGAGTAGAGGGGAACAATGACCTCTTTTTTCCTGGATGAGAACCCTTTTATGATGAGGTGTGCCACGTAGAAGGACTTCCTGACTAGTGTGGTGATGTGACTATCAAAGGAGAGACTACTGCCCACCTGGGTCCCAAGGTCTCTTATCACGCATTCGGTGTTAAGTAGATTGCTGATTATGTGGTAGTTCATGGTTACAGAGATTTTACCAAAGAAGATGACACTGCACTTTTTGGCATTGAGCTTGAGGCCATGGCTCTGACACCAGGCATCTGTCTCAGTGAGGCCCTTCTGTAGGATGTCCACATCATTTGGGGACTTGACTATGGCTCCTAGTTTGCAGTCATCTGTGAACTTCGTCAGCCAGAGGCCTTCTGTGTTAGCCTTTACTTCAGTGAAGTAGATACCAAACAGGAGAGGTCCCAGGACAGAACCTTGTGGCACTCCACTTGTCACTGCCTTGAGGTCAAATTTGGAGTCTGCAACTTTTACAGTGTGGGTTCTGTCAGTGAGCCAGTTGGCAACCCATCTTGTGATGTAGGGATTTATACCTAGTTTAGTGAGTTTTCTATAATTTCAGAATGGGGGATGGTGTCGAAAGCCTTGGCGAGGTCAAGATAGGCTGTGTGAACCACCTTACCCTCATCCACAGCTTTGGTGACTGCCTCAAAGAAGTCGATCAGGTTCAGGAGGCATGATCTGCCTTTCACAAACCAGAACTGGGTGGGATCCAGAGTTTGGAGGTTAACAATGTCTTTGTTTATGAGTTCCATGATGATACGTTCCATGGCCTTGCAGACCAGGCTCGTTGGGCTAATAGGTCGATAGTTCCCGGGATCAGTGGTGGCTCCCCCTTTGTGGAGTGGGATAACTGATGCTGTGCACCATTCAGTGGGCACAAAGCCTGATGCGACGCTATTATTGAACATGGTGCTTAAGTGGGGAGCCAGTTCGTTATGAAGTTCATGTAAAACGCAGCCTGGAATGTTGTCTGGTCCCATGGATGCTGTGTTTTTGGCTTTAGAGTGTGCAGCTTTTACCTCCATAGTTGTGATTACAGGGACTCTGCATTCTTCCTGTATAGATATGGGCCCTTTAGGGGGTGAGAGGGGGGGTAAAGTTAGCACTGAACCAATCTGCCAGGATGTTGACAATATCAGTTGGTTCTGTAATTTTCGTGCCTTTGTGCTGTAACTCAGAGGAGATCTGGGTGTTGCCATCTAGATTCTTGACATAGCTATAGAATGCTTTGTGGTTGTCCTTGGATTTAGTGGCAATTTTGTTTTTGTAGCTAGCTTTGGAGGATCTTATAAGAGATCTCAGCTTCTTATTGAGGCTGACCAGGGAGGTCCTCCACTCATGGGATTTTACTCTCTTTTGCAACAGTTTCTTCCTTCTGTTGTACAGTTTGTTTATGGCAGGGGACCACCAGATTGGCTTCCTTTTTTTGGAGGATAGCGTCTTGGTTCTGTTTGGGATAGCATGATCCATGCACTCGTGTAAGTGCTTATAGAGTGCATTTGTGTAGGATTCGGCAGTTGTAACTATTGTCCATCTGCATAGGTGTCATGAATTTCACCACTTCTGTCGTTGGCTTTGGAGAAATTTTTTACTGTGGTTTCCTTAATGGTGGGTGGGGGTGGGATGTGGATATCAAGGGTGATAAGCTTATGGTCAGATCGGACCAATGAGGAGTTGACTTCAGGTGTGGAACACCGATCACTCATGTTGATAATGACTAGGTCTAGGATATTGTTGCCCCTGGTGGGGGTGTGGATAAGTTTATCTAGGGCATTGGAGTTTATGAATTCCAGAAAGCGTTGAGCTAAAGAGTTGGTACACAAGTAGTTTTCCCAGTTAATGGTGGGGTAGTTGAAGTCGCTCATTATTAGGGTGTTTGGTTGAACCCTAATATTTTCCAGTACATCAAGAAAAGAGGAGTGGGAATCCTGGGGCATGGTGGGGGATCTGTAGCAAGCTACAGTTTGGATTGTAGTTTTGCCCAGAGTTAGTTTCACTTGCATAACCTCGGATGCATTATGCTGAGCAACTAGTCTGGAGGTGTGGATATCCTTAATGAATATGGACACACCTCCGCCTTTGGTGTTTCAGTCCAGGTTACATGGCCGGAAAGTGTGGTACGAGTTATAGCCTGGTAGTGCAGGGGTGCTCTCTGGAGCCTTGAACCAGGTCTCAGTCACTGCACAAATATCAATGTTCTCCATTTTAAGGAGTGCCTCGAGTGAGTGCATTTTGAGATTTAGACTTCAAGCATTGAGTAGCATTACCTTCAATTTTTGTTTGCCTGTTCCTGTTATGGTGGAGAATTTGTTATTTGAACCCTGCCTAAAAAAGGCACTATATGGGGCAGCAAGAGCCTTAGCCAGTATCCGAAATCCCAGGGGTGACAGGTGCAGGCCATCTGTGGCAAAGCATCGTGGTCTGTCGACCATGTCATCCCAAGCAGACAGATACTGGATCCCCTTAGAATGACACCAGAAGCTTAACCAATTGTTGAAGTCAATCATTTTGTCCTTGTACTGCGGTATCATTCTGGGTGATGGCAGAATGCAGCTCAGTGCTAGGGTCTTACCTGCCTGGGCTTCAAGATCAGAGAGCTCTTCCATGTCTCTTTTCATGTAGTCCAGGGATGTACATCTCAGGTCATTCACACCAACATGGGCAATGAGTCATATTTGTACTTGGTGTGGAGTGACCTGAGTGCGTGGGTTATGTGGCGGACCCTTGCACCCGACAGGCAGCTGACAGTAACCTTCTCCTTGTCTAGCCTGGTGAGTGGGACATCAGTGTGCCTGATTATAGAGTCACCTATGACTAGTGTGTTGGGTACGTTGTTTTGCCTTATTGGCTGTGGTTGAGTGGCACACTGAGTCTGTGGGCTATGTGTCATTTATGTTGTGTTGGGAGATGGAAGTTGCTTGTGTTTCTGCTTTGGAGGTCTCTGTTGCTTAGACAGATTATTATTGAGAGCCTCCGTGAATGTTTTTGTGTTACTGTGTGTGGATTTTGGTGATGTAGATTTAGTGAGACTATGTGATGCGTGTGGTGTGGTGCAAATGTTTACCTTCTCCTCATGGCTGTCCAGTTCAGTCTTGGTTAGAGAGAGCTTTACCTCCAGTTTGGCTAGATAAGTGCATCTCTCACAGGTTGTAGTGTTGGGTGGTAGGAGGAGAGGGTTGTCAGTGTACATGAGGGAATTTCTACATTGCCTCAAGATGCCCAGATTCATCA
The DNA here is from genome assembly GCF_019279795.1 of Protopterus annectens. NCBI lineage: Eukaryota > Metazoa > Chordata > Ceratodontiformes > Protopteridae > Protopterus > Protopterus annectens. Next base: position 1,263,739,740 of record NC_056733.1, on the reverse strand, counting down.
GATAGACAGGAGAGAACACTGGGAGCTGACCCTTGGACTTGCCTGAATAAAAAACTATTTTCCTCTAGATAAGTGAGGAAAGAGAGTACAAGAGCTGGTTTTCTCTAAGCAAGTGAGAAAAGTAAGTACAAAAGCTGATTTCCTCTAGGTAATGAGCAAGATAGAGTGCTATAGTAATTAGTAGATTATTTAGTGCTTGCAAGTTCTGAACAAGTGCTGGGCATGAACAAGCAAATTTAAGTGCTAAAACTAAGAATCTGTATCTGCACTAGACGAGTTACAGGACAGAAACAAGTGCAAATGCAGGCTTTCAAATCAGAAAGTTGAAAGAGATGGAAGTGATTGCCCAAACGGCCAATAACTACAATTTCTGGGCCAGAACCACTCCTTATGTGGTAGACAGGTTACCTAGTGCTTACGACTCCCACTGATAAGCTAGAAGGCTTCCCTCCAACACAGAAAGGCTTGCGGGGCTCAGAAGCTTACATACAGTCCTGGATACAGCAAATCTGTATCTGGAACACTCGTTACAGGAAAGGTAGGAAACAGGCTTACAGTTTTTTTGTTTTTTTTTTTTACAGAAAAGTAGCAAAAAGAATAGTAAAATAACAATTGGCATGCAGTGCAAGCTAGCACACTTGAGTATGCAGCAATATTACACCAATCACGGTTTAAAAAATGCAATTAAATTAAAAAGGACTAAAAGCAAGTGCAGAAAGAGTTTCTTCCCTGTCCCAAACATAAAAAAGATACCAGACGTTCTACCTAGTCAAAGGGAACAGGCAACGTTAGAAATTCAAAAGTTCCTAGACAAAAGATTCATCCAAACAATCCCTGCAGACCAAATAGCATCCAGAGCTTACTCGAGATTCTTTTTAGTTCCAAAGAAAACAGGGGACTGAAGACCAATTCTGGATCTCAGCAATCTAAACAAATCAGTAAGAAAGTCCAAGTTCTGGATGATAACACTGCAGTCAATACTCCTTTTTCTGGGACAAGACGACTGCATGTGCTCGATAGACCTCCAGGATGCGTACTACCACATAAGAATGGACAGGTGATCCAGAAAACACCTGCACTTTTGGTTGGGAGCCAGCCACTACCAGTTTCAAGCTCTGCCCTTTGACCTCACTACAGCCCCTAGAGTGTTCATCAAATGTATGGCAGTAGTCACGGCTCACTTGAGGCGCCTAGCATTCCGAGTGTTTCCATACTTAGACAACTGGCTCCTAGCTGCCACCACCAAGCATCTACTAATAAAAGCAAAAATCACCACCTTGCAGCTCTGCTCTCACCTAGGAATTACTATAAACTACGTGAAATCCGCCTTGCTGCCTTATCTGCATGTCATATTTATAGGAGCAGAATTGGATTCAACTAATATGATGGCCAAACTTCCTCCAGAAAGAGTTCAAGTTCTATGACGTCCAGTTCTAAATCATCTCATAAAGAAAAAAGCACAAGCAAGGGTAGTCCTAAATGTTTTGGTGACCATGACAACAGCAATAACCTTGATCCCCTTAGCACGCTTACACATAAGAATTCTCCAGTGGCTACCCTGAGTGGTTGATGCAGGAATTGCCGATGTCCCACAAAATAATGATAACAAAATCTTGCAATAAAGACCTTCGTTGGTGGCTTTACTCAACTCATGTGAAGCTCGGTCGACCATTTGAACTTCCCCAACCATTGGCCTCAGTGACCATGGACACCTCTCAGATAGGGTGGGGTAATTATTTGAGAAAGATGGTCTAAGGCACCTGGCAGGATCATGAGGCCCATTTGCACATCAATGTCCTAGAGATGAGAGTGGTGCTTCTGGCATTGCAAGCATTCCAGGACTCTCTTCCACTGGGAACTGTTGCAATACAGACAGACATGTCAGTTGTATGGTACATAAACAAACAAGGAAGAGCCAGATCTTACCCCCTTTGTCGAGAGGCCCTGAGAGTATGGCAGTGGGTGACCTCCTCCCAATGCTTCCTGATAGCATCACACATCCCGGTGAAATCCAGTATGATAGCAAACAAACTCAGCAGAGCAATTCTGATGTCTCATGAGTAATCCCTAAAACAGGAGGTTGTTGTTGTGTCTTTCGGCTTTTCCCGGTTAGGGGTCGCCACAGCGGAACTCCAGTCTGCTAATGATTGGCAGTAGATTTTTACGTGCCGAGTTGCCAGCCCTGACGCACAACCTTCAACGAAGGTATGCCCATTCATGCATGTCTCCACACAGAAGACGCTCTAGCTGAGAATCGAACAGGACAACATCTTACTGTGAGGCGACAATGCTACCGCAGCACCACCACCGCAGTAATCCCTAAAACAGGAGGTAGCGGAAAAGATTTTCTGCAAATGAGACCAGCCTTGCTGCAACCTTTTTGCGACATCCATGAATGCCAAATGTAACAGCTACTTTGCCCTTACCCCCCCCCCGGGGGGGGGGGGGTCACCAAGGGATGCACTTGTCTATGATTGGCCCTTGGGTCTTCTTTACGCTATTCCTCCCTTTCCATTAGTACCCAAAGTTTTTCAGGAAGCCAATTGCTTGGGAATGGACTTTATACTTATCGCCCCATACTGGCCTCATCAAATCTGGTTCTCCTTCCTGTGGCCTCATCTTCAGGAGGAGCCTTGGATTCTGGACCCAGTTCCAGACCTTTTGACTCATGCATTAGGAACGCTCCATGCTTCCCTTCAGACCCCCAATTTAACAGCTTGGCTGCTCAGCTTCCGACCATAGCCAGGTTTCCTAACCTTTCTTCATCAGTTAAACACATCTTAATTTCTTCTCATAAGGCTTCTACAAGAAAGATATATAGAGGCAAATGGAAAAGATTTTCATTATGGGCTTCTCATAACCACATTGATCCCTTTACTGCCCCAGTCAATTCCATTCTAGAATTCCTAGCAAAATTATTCAATGAGGGTGCAGCTGCAGCTACCATTAGAGTTAACTAGCAGCGATATGTAGTTTTCATATAGGTGAATCTGGCCTCAATGTTATGTCTCCTAGGCTATGCAAGACGTTTCTGAAAGGTACTTTATTACTATGACCACCTATCGGAGACCCCTCAGTACCATGAGACTTCAAATTTGTTCTGTCTCTTTTAATTTTCCCCCATTTTGAGCCAGCATCATCTTGCGAACTCAAGTTTTTGACATGGAAAACTATTGTCTTGATAGCAATTACCTCTGCTAGGAGGGTGTCAAAGCTGCAAGCCTCGTCAGTAAAGCCCCCCCCCCACTTGCTTTTCCACGGAGACAGGGTATCCTTAAGAACGGACCCATCCTTTTTGCCAAAAGTATATTCAGTGTCTCATTTGAACCAATCCATAGAGCTGCCAGTCTTTTACCCAATTTACGGGAATAAGCCAGAATACATGTTACATCAACTAGATATGCATAGACAATTGCATTTCTATTTATACAGGACTAAGAACTTCAGAAAATCTGCCCAGCTTTTTCTATCCTTTTCACCTTCAAAGAAAGGTACTTCAGTCTCTAAGGTTACACTTTCAAAATGGTTTTCAGATTGTATAACCTTCATCTATAAGTCTCAGAACAGAAATCTCCCCAAAAGAGTTAAAGCCTACTCTACAAGAGCTATTGCAACCTCTTCTGCTTTTCATGCCAAACTACCAATTGATACCATTTGTGCTGCAGCAGCCTGGGCAAAAGCACATACCTTCATCACTCATTACAAACTCGATTTGGCCTCTCGGAACAGGGCCTGTTTTCGTTCGATGATTCTGAAGAATATTCTCCCTTGAGCCACCCAAGAAAGATGGTTCTGGGGACACGCTCCCAACCTGATAAGAATGAAGGTGAGATAGGACAACATCACATAAAGAACTTATGTACTCACCATAATGTTCCATTTGTGTTGTCCATCGTTGCCTTCATTCTTACACCCCACCCTTCTTCCCCTGGCCATTTTTTACTCCTGGGAGACTGAGTTGTTACAGTTGGGTATCATTATTCCCTGACCTTCTTTATTGCACTCCGGAATTATTAAACTTTGTTAATTCTCTGACTATTTTTATAAGTGCAAACAAGATCTGGGGAGTTTACTTAGTGCATGCTGGGGTAGGGTTTAGCCATGAGCTAGTGAAAGAGCTCGAGCTTGCATATAAAGGTCGAGTCAGATCAGAGGATCGGATCTGAACCCAACCTGGTAAGAATGAAGGTGATGATGGATAACACACATGGAATATTATGGTGAGTACATAACATCTTTTTTTTAGTATAAAGGATCAATCAGTACAATGATACTACCCTAGGCTGTCTCTTTTATAACTAAACAGCCATACCTACTTGCCTTCTCTAAATCCTTCAAAGTTAACTACTCCTGTTTAAATTATAAAAATGCTATCTGGTGGTGGAGTGTATTCTGTTAATATCCTGCACCAATAATTTTTCATAGACAACAGTACGACTATTTGAGACTGTATGGCAAAAGGAAGACCTATTGTTGGGTACCTCAGTGCTACTCAAACTGGGTGTACCCAAGCAAATTTCTTCCCATTTATCACAGGTAGATCATCCCCCTCATTCCCCTGCCTCATAATCTAGTAAATTCTCATGTTTTTCTGTACCAAAACAGTGTCTTAATTTAATTTTATGTATAAATTTGTGAACATCTGTTAATGTTTCCCAAGTCTTGGTAAAAAAAAAAAAACTGTAGGTACAAACTTTAAGCCTTTATGTAATACAGTCCTGTGTTTTGCATTCAAAACAAATGAAGACAAATTAGCAATTTGGAAAATATTATTGTTGTTACAATTGTCATTAAAACATGAATTATTAGAAAAGGCAGTATTACATAACTTAACATAATCCAAATTACTTCTGTGCGTTTTTGTTACATGCTGTTTAGTATTTTGTCTCTTATTCTTCTAGTCCACTACCTTATTTTTCCATCATTTCATCAGCTGATGAATCAAGCCCTGTAGGACGTACCTGAATGGTCAGTAGGAATAAAAGAAGAAAGTGTCAGTAGACATAAATGAAATTGACAATAGTCATTTCAAATCAATTCAAAAATAGATTATGTGATGAGACATAGACAATTTATGCTTAGAAGGAGGTGTTCCCATTTAAAGATACAATAACTAGCAACATCATTTTTGTCCCTTACTAATTTCTTCTGTTTACATCTCAAAATCACCTGTTCAGTGTCATTTAATTTCTTGTTTCACTGTCATTTAATTTCTTGTTTAACTAATCATTTTTTAAATAAAGTATTCCTTAAGGAGTGAACTTAATAAACAAGATTGTAATTGTGAAAAATTGAATTCAAACATTACAAGCTGGATACTATCTCCAGATCCAGAGCAGGTTATGCCAGGGCAGTCCTGCATGGTTTCATTGCGACTTCTTCAGCTCCAACCTCCCTTTCCCTTCCATGAGCTTTGGTACTCTCCCTCATATTATGAATAGTGCAACATGGGAGTAGAAGGACATAGAATAGTTGTATAAAATCTTGCCATAACCATAGATGTCCTTCTCTTCCATGTTGCAGTATTCTGTCCTACCCTCCTTCCCCCTTTGCTCATGCTTTCCATAAAAGCTATCTTCTTTTACCTCCTATCCTTGGACTGGTGGTCTGACAGGACATTCAGTTCTGAGGCTGGTGCATGCAGATATCGCATTTGTGGACTTTGTTGGCTGCTTTCCTGTGTGCAGTGTTGCACGTACCTTGCAGTAGTGAGTCTTTGGTGTACTGGTCGGACATTCGGGTCACCTAGGTGGGGAATCCCTCATGTTATGAATGCTGCAACATGGAAGAGAAGGACATCTATGGTTATTGTAAGATATTACACAACTATTCTTTTTAATCTTTCTCAAGTATCTAAACATGCTTTGAAGACTGGGCAGGTACTTTGTCTAGAGTCACTGCTACTGCTGCAGTTTTGAGGAAATATGCCTGGGTATGTAATCAAAAGTTTTCTGATGAAGTATAATATTTTAAATTCTGCTTTAGATAAAGAGATTTTGTTCTCCCTTCTGCTACTGAGATCCTCAAACAATTTGATGAAAAAGAGAAGTTAATTTAGGGCAATGTCTAAGATTTTTAAAGTCCCCCTTTACAAATCCCCTTTTCCTTTTAAAAAGCAAAACAAGCAGTCTCTGCCACTTCAAGGCAAACATGGATCAGACAGGTGATGGCAGGAGAGAAACAACATCCATTTTAAAAATGGGACAAACAAATGCAAGAATAACTATGGCAGCATTGTATTCCCATTCCCACCCCTTCTGTCCCTCTCTCTCTAACTCTGTCCCAGAAACTGTCTCTTTACATTTCACTTTGGTAACATATTGTTTCAGACTCTTGGGTGATAAGAATGGTTCAAGGGTTACAGGTGGCACTGGATAAAATACCTCCTTTTTCCTCCCCACCCTCTGAACCAACATTTTCCCCAGGTTTTTCAATATTTACTTACCCTAGGAGTCATAGAACCAGTGCCTTTATATCACAGAGCCAAAGCCTTGTATTCCAAAATGTTTCTGGTTCCAAAGAAGGAGGTTTCATGGAGACCAGTTCTAGATCTTTCCTTTCTCAGTCTGTATGTGTAAATAACATTAAAAATGCTGACCATTCAAACATGTTACCTCACACTCCTCCGAGTGTAATAGTAACATTATATATAAGGATGCTTATCACATTTACCATAGCTGCAAGTGTAAGAAATGTCTTGGAATCTCTGTGTCTTGGTCTCATTATCAGTACTCTGCATTATCTACACCTCCAAAGGTGTTTATACATTGTCTAGCTCCAATGATAAATTGTTGCAGGCTGTATGGCATACACATATTCCTTATTTAGATGACTTGTATACCTTTACAGAGTCATTTCCCATATGTCAGGAGTCCTTAACATGGGATCTGATGTTGTTAATCCTCATCTATTCTTGACTAGTGGGTTGCGGTTCCAATCCTCGGTGCCGATCCAACCATTGTGCAGCTCGCTCCAGCAAAGGTAGTGTCTTTAGCTGCAGGTCTACCCATGATTCCCCTCTCTAAATTACCCCAGATCTCATTTGTCACTTTCGTGAATCAGATGCGTCAGCCAGTGATCTCTCACAGCTAAGTAATAATTTCCATTTTTTTTTCCAGTAGTTATTCCTTTTCTGTTAATAGTTAAATTTCGTACTGTAAGTTCTAAGTTTATATACTGTTTGGTCTACCTAAGTGAGTGTATTTCCCCACTTTTTACCACGGTAAATACTTTCCCTTATCATTGCTGGGGTTATTTTGTTATGTATACTACATTTTGTTTACTTTATACTTTATTGATTATTGTAATGTTTGTTTGTGTCTTTCGGCTTTTTCCCGGTTAGGGGTCGCCACAGCGGAACTCCGGTCCGCTAATGATTGGTAGTGGATTTTTACGTACTGGGTTACCAGCCTGACGCACAACCTTCAATGAAGGCACACCCCATTCATGTATGCCTTCACACAGAAGATGCTCTAGCTGAGAATCAAACGGGATGTCTTGCTATGAGACGGCAATGCTACTGCAGCACCACCACCGCAGTAAAAGATTGATTATTGTAATGTGTGCATTCAAATTTACTGTTACTCATGGAGCTTTTCTCTCTGGACCTCCGCTGAAAAACGGCCTGTGTCCAGTAAACAAATATTAAATAAATAAAAATGCAGCAGATGATTGGCACAAAATTGTAAGCCTCTTGGTTCAGTTTGTAATGCTAAATATTGCTCAAGGAACAACTTATGAAAAATATTCAATTCTGGCTACGAAAGTGTGGATTAAAAGTTTTTATTATGCTACCATTGTGTGGATTTCACTCTGTTCTTCTGCATCCTTCAGTTTGGTTTTTTGGTTTTTGTGGTCATCCAGGAGTATTTCTACTTTCTTGTTTGTGATGCTTAAACAATCTATTATATAATGTTGTTACCATCAGCTATCCCATAGCTGGTTACTTTGTATCAGTTGCTGCCATATCCTGAAGAAGTAATGTATTTGCTGTATCTTTTTGTGTCATAGACTGCCCAAATAATCTTCACAATTAACCAGCTCACATGGAGACACTATCTTCTTGTCCGATTCCATGACCGAAGAGGCATGGATAGACAAAGGAGCGAAAGACATTACATTGTGATATCTGCAGAATTCTTGGATAAATCAGTTTTAAACATGACATCCTCAAACAAATCCAACTGATCCATATTAGCAGAGCTTCATGAACAAAATTATTACAGTACATGCTCATAGACCAGCCCACAACATAAAAAAATCTTCATCCAAATAAACAAAATGTAACAGCAGGTTAGGTCTAAAAGTGCTTTATTCGGAATTCCTATGACTGCAGGATATACACAACATTATAGGAAAACATTATTAGCTAAGGTGGAAGTTACAGTGGATATAAAAAGTGCACACACCCCTGTTAAAATGCCAGGTTTTTGTAATATAAAAAAAATGAGACCACAATAAATCATTTCAAAACTTTTCCCACCTATAACCTGTACAATTCAATTGAAAAAGAAATAGATCTGTTAGGGGAAAAGTGTAAAAGAATAAAAAGCACACAGTAAGCTGGTTGCATAATTGTGTACACCCTTAAACTAATACTTTGTTGAAGCTCCTTTTGATTTAATTACAGCATTCAGTCTTCTTGGGTGCACACCTGCCATCAATTAGAGACTCTGATTAACCGCAAATTAAGTTCAGCTATCGTAGTATGATTTTCTGGACATTTACTCAGTTGCCTGCTACAGCAAAGGCCATGGTTCGCAGAGAGCTTACAAAGCATCAAAGGGATCTCATTGTTGAAAGGTATAAGTCGGGAGAAGAGTACAAAAAGCAATTTCCACAGCATTGGATATACCATCGGACACAGTGACAACAGTCATCAAAAAGTGGAGAAAATGTGGGATAACAGTGAAGTTGCAAAGAACTGGACATCCCTCCAAAATTGATAAAAAGACAAGATGAAAACTGGTCAGGGAGGCTGCCAAGAGACCTACAGCAATATTGAAGGAGCTGCAGGAATTTCTGGCAAATACTGGTTGTGTACTATATGTGACAACAATCTCCCGTATTCTCCATTTGTCTGGACTGTGGCGTAGGGTTGCAAGACTTAAGCCTTTTCTTACACAAAAACATCCAGGTCCCGCTAAAATTTGCAAAACAGTATAGCAAGTCTCCCAAAAGCATGTGGAAAAATGTGCTATGGTATGATGAGACCAAGGTTGAACTTTTTGGCTGGTTGAATGCTGTAATTAAATCAAAAGATGCTTCAACAAAGTATTAGTTTAAGGTTGTGCACACTTATGCAACCAGCATATTGTATGTTTTTTATTTTTTTATATTTTTTCCCCTAACAGATTTGTTTGTTTTTCAATTGAATTATAGAGGTTATAGGTCACTTTAAAGGTGGGAAAAGTTTTGAAATTATTTATTGTGGTCTCATTTTTTTATATCACAAAAGCCTGCCATTTTCACAAGGGTGTGTGTGTGCGCGTGTGCGTGTGTGTGTGTGTGTGTGTGTGTGTGTGTGTGTGTGTGTGTGTGTACCCAAAGCAACAGTGTCACATTCAAAAAAAAGTACTGAATACTTTGGCTCATGCCAGGTTATTCACTGACAAAAGGTCTGCTAAGCTATTGCAAGTACTGGTGTTCTAAGGCTCAGAGATTATGTAAACCATTGTGAAGATGTGCCTGTCTTCTTTCTTTCTTCCTTCCTGTCTGCATTATAGGCTGTAAAAGCTGAACAAAAATGTTTCTTTCACACTTTGTATAAAGTTGTATGGCTGTTTCTGGTTACTGCTTTTGAGACTTTTTGTCAGGGAGAACAAGAGGACTGACAAAGCAGCAGTTGGTAAAGAGGTATGGACTAAAATGCTGGACCAGTTAACCACAGATTCCAAAAACTGGGAATCTTCAAGACAGAGCTTTATTTCACAAATTGAGTGGCTGCCGTACTGAGTTTTACTATCTTATTTGTTTGGAAATAGTGATCCAGACAGCAGACTGAAACAGTATGATGTTTGCATTGTGACATTACATTTGGTATTATGACCGCAGCAGTGCTTTGAGCAGATAATTGTAAAATTGTAAAGAAGCAATGTATAAATTTTATGTTAATAAACAAACTAGTGATGTGGTAGTTATGCATATCTGTATAAAAATGTAATCTCTGGTGCTTATGAGCAGCCTGAAACTCTACTGCTTCTCCTGTGCAAGGTCTGAAGCCAAAATATTTCTATAAGTGATTAAGAAGGTTCAGTAGATATTTAAATACCATTTTTGTCTATGATTGTAGACCTGTGAGTGCACTTGAAAGTAACTGCATTTTTGTGATACGGAAAATGCAAACAAAGAAATCTGCACTTTGGCCACATTCAGCTTTACATGTTCATCATTCACACTGCCTCGGCGGTGTATGGGTTCTGTGCATGCTTGAACACCTACTCTGTGAGTATTTCAGAGCTCAGAATCCCCACCTCTGGCTCTCTGTGGTACATACTTCTCAGCATGGTAACATCAAAATTCTCGACAAAGACCCATGAAAAGTAGGTACAACCCACCAAAATTCTTGATGCTGATTAATATAAAAAATTACATGCATAATTATGTAATCCCACTCACTCCAATGGGATTGCGGGATAGCAACATTCAAACACAAATTGAAAAACAGGCAATTTTAAATAATACAAAATATAAGATATATGGAGACAAAACTGTGCATTTACTTGAACCTGCCAACTAAGAGCATTATGTAGTGTAATGACATTTTCTTTTCTAAGAACTTTAAAATATTTTCAAAGATTTGGTTCTACAGTAGCGAGTACCACCAATAGGCCTAAATAGCCCTTTAGCTGTCCTGTTTTCTTTCAGTTTGGTTAAAAACGAAGTATACATTTTACATCTGTTTATGGCTGACAAAATTGGTAAATATCAGAATCATGTTATTAATGTTTTATAATGACAAAACTAAATGGATAATTATCAGAAAAAAGTTTTGAACAGTTGCTGCTTTACATTTAGAGCTGCAACCTCATCATGTGTTGTGTTCTATAAGGATTAGTATCTATGTGTTTGTCCTGAAAATTTTAAAAGTACATCTGAAAGGAATAAAAAGATATTGACATTTGAATGGAGGAGGAGGAGTATAGCAATCATTAACAAAGTAGAAAGAAATCCTGCAAGAAATCTCTCCTAGTCAAATATCATAACTTGATCATACTGGGTGGTGATGATCCAGATTGCAACAGTCATATGAAACCAAAGCCTGACAGACTGCTAAAAGAATTTAACTTAACCTAACTAGTTCAAAGGAACCAACATAATAAAATAGATAATGCCACCACACTACATAGAATAATAACCAATATATACCTAAGCACATCAAATCACTTAACCATTCTCCCCAACAACCTAAGTGATCATATCCCAAACTTCTCTATATGGCACTAAAAAGTGTCAAACCTCCATGTGTCTACAAGTCAGTTCATAACATTATAGAGCCCACTGACGTTATTTTAACTATATAATTAACTGCTGTAGACTGATCGCCTATATCCAATGCCAACAGTGCTACCTGTGCTCTAGAAGGATTGTATGACTAACTTGGTACTATACAAGAAAAAAATATTTGCATTACAGACCAGAATACTTAGAAGTAAAAGAGCATCATGTCTAACTTCAGACTTGGTTAACAATTAAAAGTAGAGACAGAGACACAGAAAGGAGGACTCAATACAGCTTAAGTACAATGCATCTTAGTTTGACAACCATATTTCTTCCGGGAAGGTATCAAAGAACTAGGATTCCTGAACATCATCTAGGTTTATAGGAGGTTACTAGGCTAATGACCTTAGGGCCTTTACAAGCCTAGCCATGTTATACCATCTTCCCTAACTGACCTTGGTTAGATGGTAGTTATTCGGATAGCAAGTTTATGATCAGCACTGACTACTCGTGTTTATGAGGGACATAGCTGCCACCCAGGGAGTGAATTTGCAGTCTCCCATCCAATTGTCTAGGTTGTTCTACAAAATCAAAGATTACAACCAGATTTCCACTGAAACACTTAATGAAATAAGATGCAGCAACTTAAACACCACAACAAATCAAACAAGATATTTATTAATAACCATGTAGTCCACCTGGCAAACCCTCACATCAAATAAAATGATTGCCCACCCTTTAAAAAAAGTAAAAAGGCTTCTTGAAAAAACTACAGACAATAATCCTAGCCTTCATTCTCACCCTTGTGTACTTAAGCTAGGTGGTGACATATTATCCAAACTCCTCATCCACAATTTTAATCTCTCACTTACTTCACAAACTTCACCACAGACATCTAAACATGCAGTAATTTATTTAGTTGTTTATTTATTTGACATTTGTTTACTGTGAAAGTCCGACTGGGTATGAGCCCATTTTTAGAGGAGGCCCTGGGAGAAAACCTCCACAGTACACATTAAACAGAATTAAAAAATTGAACAATGGTTACAAATGTTACAAAAATAACAAAGTAGTACAATATGTGAAATACAATAAAAGAAAAATAAGCAAAATATAAAGGCAAGCAATAAGGTTGAGCATACATTATATACAAGGTAGAAGAGAGTTCCTAATGTGTATGTTACATAATGATGCATGAAAAAAATACAACAGAATAAGTAATAGGTCATAAAAGCCATATGCTTTTTCTGGCAGGAGAACTAGGTAGTAAATTTCAGTCAAATTCTGGGATAGACAAAGTTTAGTTTAAGAATGTAAAGAAAGGACATTAGAATGTTAAGGAATTAGAGAGGTGAGGCAAGAAAGTAGATAAAGCTGGAAGGGAAGTTGGATATGTCAAGAGAAAGTCTATTAAGAGTGGGGAAGAATCAGATAGAAAAGAGTGCTAAGATTGCTTGGAGCATAGGCAGGTCCAGTTATTGGTTAGATGTTCTTTCAGCCTAGACTTGAAGGAATAGTAGTGGGGTATACGTCTGACTGCTTCTGGAATGCTTTTCCAACTTTTGACAACACAGTGAGAGTACAGACTAACCCTGTTAGATCTTTGAGTAGCCTAGACTTGAAGGAATATTAGTGGGGTGTACGTCTGATTGCTTCTGGAATGCTCTTCCAAGATTTGACAACACATTGAGAGTACAGACTAACCCTGTTAGATCTTCCAGGTTTGTAAACAGATAGTAGATACTTGTGAAAGGAACGTAGGTCACAAGATGGAATATAGTGTTGAAGTAGTGGTGATGATGTAGTTTGTGAAAATGAGAAATTGTGCAGTAATTTATGAGTTAATGGTAGTTGATTAAAGGTGAGAAGGTGGGGGTAGCTTGAGCCAATTTAAGGACTTGAGGGCAGAGCAGTAATGAGAGCAGCAGGCCTGTCCTGTGGCAAATTTGACTACTTTATTATAACATTGACTAAGTTTTGCTTTGAGCGAAGAGTGAAGATTGGTTAGGATAGGTGAAGCATATAGAAGGAGGGTAAGAGATAGGTGGTGGCAAGGGTTACTCTTGTGGAGTTGGAGATGAATTTCTTAGCCCTATATGTCATGCCCAATTTTTTATTAGTTTTTTAATGATGTTGCTGATATGTACGTCACACTTAGGTGTAACTATTAACAACAATCGTAACAGTTTTGTATGTGAAACCACATTGATTAAAGTATTGTTCAGAGAAGTAATAGCAAAGTTAGAGGCATCTGGAGAAAAGTGTTTTGATAAAAATAGTAGAAGTGTAGTTTTTTTTGGGTCAAGTAGTAAATGGTTGTTGGTGAGCCAAGACTCAGTGGAATTGAATGCTTCTTGTATTAAAATATGTAGATGCAAGAGAGTCCTGGCAGAGCAGGTTAATGTAGAGTCATCAGCGTATTGAATTAGTGAGCTTGTCTGCTGGCAGTATTAAGATGGTTAATAAAAATGTTGAAGAGAAGTGGACCTAGTATTGAGCCGTGGGGTAGCCTAGTGCTAACAGGTAAGTAAGGGGAGAAGTTAGAATTCCATTTGACAGCTTGATATCTTTTAGAGAGATAGCTAGTGAACCATTGTAACAATGTTTGGTTAAGCCCAGAAGAGATAGTTGGGATAACAGTTGGGGGTGAGAGACAGTGTCAAAGATTTTGGATAGATCTAAGAATGGAGAAGAGACAATGTTTTCTGAGTCACAAGCTTTGTTGACAGTGTCAGTAAAGGATAGTAGATCAGTGATAGTGCTGTGTGCTGGTCTGAATTCATGTTGGGTGGGAGAGAGAAGATTATTGTCAAGTAGGTATTGAAGATGTTTATGGATATATTTTTCATAGTGGTGAAAGAATAGCAATTGGCCTATTGTTACAGATTTCTGTGGAGGTGCCACCTTTGTGGAGAGGAAGAATGAAGGATTTTTTTCCACAGGGAGGGGACATAAGACTCCTTGAAAGATCTATTTAATGACCTTTGAGACAGGGTAGGCAATTGAGTCAACAGACATTTTTAGAAGTTCGTTAGTAAGATTGTCTGCAGAGGGGGGACATGGCCTGAGCTTGCAGAGGAGGGATTTGATAAAGGAAATAGAAACAGGTTGAAGGGAAAATGTGGAGTCACAGCTAATAGGAGGCTGAGAGAAGGTAGAGTGAGATAGAGGAAATTTGTTAGTCGTGGAAACTATGCTATCAATGAAGAGTTAAACTGAGTTGCTATGTCAGAGGAGGTACTAACACAGGATGGTTGGGGGGGGACTGACTTCCTGGGTTTAGGATTTTTTTGATGGTGTGCCAGAAGGTTTTTGGACTGGCTTTGTGCTGATCTTGTGGCTTTGAATAGAACTGTTTTTTTTTCTAAATTAACATGTTTCTTTCCATGGTTACACGGTGCTTTGAAATGCTGTAAATTACTGTGAGTCTCATGTTTTAGGTAAGTTGTCCAAGACTTGCCTCTTTTTTGCATGAGTGATCTGATATAGACAGTATGCCAAGGAGTACAGCTGGTTTTGACACTTTTCCTTCTGATGGCATCTAAACCATCTAAAGTGTTTAGGAATGTAGAATTAAATTGTCCAACTGCATCATCTTGTTATAAGTATTTAAGGAAGGACCAATTGATGGAAGTAGTAAATTTGTAAAGGTCTGCTGGTAAAAGTTGGATAGGTTTCGTATTGTCTTGTAGGTGTGTTGTCTACATGAATGTGAAATAAGTCTAGTTGAACAGATAGAGTGATGATCACTTATAGAGGCTGGAAGTGTTTTGGATTGAGAGAAATTGTTAGGATGGGAGACCAAAATCCAATCAATTATTGAGCCATTTTGGTTTGTGGAACTGGTAAAGGCTGGATGAGTATTTATTTGAGAAAGTCTAAATAGGTTTATGCTATCTGTGAGAAACTGTAAGTTAAGTTTCTTCCAGTCAATGTTGATTTCACCTAATATTGCTGTTTCTAGAGAGAGAGAGAGAGAGATTTTGTGATACCCAAGATATTATACTTTCTAGAGTTGATAAGTTATTGCCAGGGTTATGTATAAAGCTATAATGCAGAGACTTTTAGTATTGTTTAATGTGACGTAGGTGATCAGTAGTTCAGCTTTGTCAAAGGAAGGTATGGATTGATTGTGAGGAGTTAGGGAAATAGAAGCAGGATATATTACTGCATCACTGCCTCCTTTCCTATTAAGTTGATCAGCTCTGAAAATATTAAAACTTTGAGGAAGTACTTCAGTATCCTTTATGTGTGGTTTAAGCCAGGTTTCAGTGATTACTAATATATCAGGCGATTGTGCAGTTATCCAAGCATGCAGCTCAGAAATTTTGTTGCACATGCTGTGTGCATTTACTGAGATAAATTTAAGCATATCTTGTGTACCTGGAATATGGGTTGAAGATGTGAATTGTGAGTTGTTGGGATTAGGGTTATGGTGGATGTCACCACAAAGCAGGAGGAATTTCAAGATTGTGTAGTAAATACAGGATTTCATTTTGGTTAAATTATCATTAAGTGTAATGTTAAACAGGTACAGCTGCATCTGAAACAGTCTGGGTTTAAAGAACAGTGCATTGCTTGTGTGAAAGAGATGAGTGGTGATGGGTAGGGAGTAGTGACTTGTGTTATTGGTGTAAAAGGTAGTGTCTGCAGGAGAGCTTAGAACAGGTTTGATCAGGACTAGATATGGTAATAGTGAAGAGAAGTAGAAGAGTGCTAGTGATAGCAGAGTAAGGAGAATAATTTTAGATTAGGGATTATTAGAGAGTTAATCAGACAAACTATTTAAGTGGATGATTTGAGGAGAGTAATAAAGTCTGTAGAAATGAAGGAAGGGGAGTAGTATGTAAATAGGGTGCTAGTGTGATATTAAAAGGAATATGTTGAGAGATGGAGTGTGTGGATGAGGAGGGGGGAGCTAACAGAGGAAGGGGATGATGGGCTGGAGCTGGTAGAGGAAGGGGTGTGGTGTGGACAGCTTTAAATGTAGAAGTAGAGAGGTGGGAGGGATTAGGGGGCAGGGTAGGGGAGCGAAGTGAGCCTGGAGGGTGAACAAAGTGGGATGACACCCCAGAGAACAAGAGCGAGCAGGTAAGTACTCAGAAGAAAACTATCAGTGAGGCTGCAACAAATCTATTTAAGATGCTGGTTATAGGGTCAGTTAATTATTGGGTGAAAAGTAGTAAGGTATATATGGATACATTTACAGTTTATAAAGAAAATCAGCTTAAGGGCATTTCTTACTCCTCCTTAACTAAGCACAATGGAATTAAAAACTGCTGCAAGTACGATTCCTAACAAAATTAAGCTGGGAGCGGGATGGGGGGTGTGCAGACTACACAGATTGCATGTATAACAAAGACATTATGTTAAACACAACTATTGAAACCAAACAACATTGCATATTGAAAAGCCGATTAAAGGGAAAAATATTTATACACACTTTCTTATGCATAAAGTGTTTGGGCAGGTTTGCAGAGAGCTTGCAAGTGAATTTTGTTGTTTGAGTCCTGAGTGTTTAAAATCATCCAGGCGGCACCTTATAGTTTAGAGATGGGGGCGTAGCAGAATTATCTAGTGTACGCAGTCCCAGGAAAAGACTAATAGGGCAGACCAGAGTTTACAGAGACCAGAGTGAAAGTGAAATAAAAATCCATTCATCATCCCTTTTTCTCATTTTGCTCATGGGGTCAGGGTGTCACTTCAGTAATGACAGTCATCTTGAGCCAATGTTCAAGCTACTTCCAAAAATCTTTTACCAAAGAACACATCTGGACAAAAATAATAAAGGTGGTAGCGTTTTCTGGTGAGACAACACTGCCTGAATGACAGCATGACTTTCAGATTCCTAATTAATGAATGCAACAACTAGTACAACCCATGACAATATGCTTAATATTCTTTCACTTTGGTTCTTAGTTTGTGCTTGACATCACTGAGAATCAATATTCTGTGGATCAAATACATACCACTACTCACATTCATTATCTACAAATGCGTTATCTTTGGGATGGCTAAAAAAAGTGATAGGTTATGAAAGAATAAACTTAACTGTAGCGTGGTGCACATCCTCCACTATTTTAATGACTTCAAATCTCCTTTACACACTCATTTACTCACCCTGGGAAGTCTGAGTCCCTGAGCTATTCACTTTTTAAACTTTGTGTCACCCACTGTTTCTGTTGAAATTATAATTTATCATTTTCTCTACAACTAGTCTGAAACTGCAATTACTGAATTCTCTACTCTACAAGTTCCACTATTCTTTGGTTTACAGTTGTATGGAATTAATTGTCTGGGAGTCGTGGCTAACAGCAGGTTGGGTAAGTGGGTTGCATACACACTAATGTTTCATGTCTCGGGGAACAAGTACATCGCATACAAAACTGTACTACAGTTACCAGCTGGAAGCTTCCTTTTTTAATGTAGCTCTGCTGGAATGACTTCTGTTCTTATCTGTTCCTCGCCTAAGGAGAGACTCTGTACCACCAATCAGCAAACGGCGACCAAACGGATCTGAATGTTGAAAATCTAAAAGGGGAAAACACGTGGCAACAGCTGTGTGGTGTTGCAAAAACTTCATATCTTATAACTGCCAATAGCTTTATTAAATAAAATAAGATTGAGCACTTTCGTTAAGAAAAATAAAAGCAAGCGAAGTCTACAGATCTAATAACTGCCAGCAGCTTTATTAAATAAAATAAGATTGAGCGCTTTCATCTTAAGAAAAACAAAAATGAAAGTGCTCACTCTTATTTTATTTAATAAAGCTGTTGGCGGTTATTAGCTCTGTAGTTTTAGCATGTCCTTCAAGGATGCATCTGCAGTCCTAACATATGGGTTGTCCTGCCTCAGGCAGCCCTTCGGTCGGCCGGATTCCAAAGTCTGGGTCTGGCCTCGGCTGATGTTGCACTTCACCCGACGTCATAGCTGCTGTTTATTGGGTATAAAGGCATCAGCCAACGCCATTTTCCTCAGTCTTTCTTGCCGCGCGGTGCCCGAAGCAGAAGCTGTTCGCAAGTGCCGGTCGGTCAGATCCAGAGATTTCTACTACCGAAGACTTCTAAAAAGCTAAGTACCCCGTTGGGGACTCTTTCTTGCCTCACCCGATGTCAGACAAAGTAAATAATTGTTTAACTTGTGGGAAACAAATACCTCATAAGGATTTCCACTCTTACTGCCTTCCTTGCTTAGGCCCAGACCACGACGTATCAGCTTGTCTAGCCTGTGCTTCCTTCAACCGACGGACACTTAGACGTCGGTCGGAGTTTGCAGAGGAGTTTTTTGGTCCCGCTTTTGCATACAAAATGCCGTCGGAGACTCCGACTACTCAATTAGCTAAAAAGCGCAAGGAAAAGGACCGACATTCGCGGTCCGCGGTTTCGGCTGAAACCACGGTTAGGCCAACCGCGAGTGCCTCGGTTCGGCTGAAACCGAGCCCCCGGTTCTTCCTTCGGCCGAAAGCATGCGTCCGATAGCCGAGGCCTCACAGAGCATGGCTGAATCTGCTACTGAATTTACCGCTACAGAAGCAGGCACCCAGGATTTGTCAGATACTATTCCTTTAGACATATCTACCCCTGCACCTGGGGCTGCTAGACCCCCTGCTTCTATGTCTATCAAGGCTTTTGCCAGGGCTAAAGCAGCTAAATCTTCTAAGGCCTTACCTGCTAAAACTCCTTCACATAGGCCTACCTCTAGTTCCCAAATACTCAGCCTGGCTGAGGATCTCATTTCTTTGATCAGGGGATCCCAACCTCACCCAGACAGGGCCTCTCAGCCTCCTCCAGACAAGAGGCCTAGGACTGAACCCCCTGAACCTGTCTCTACAGATTATTCCTCGGATGACTCAGACATTTCAGACCCTCACGAAGGCCCATATTCTCCTTATGAGGATTCTGATGCAGAAGACTCCATTCCTTCTGCTTCTCCTCCTGAACAATTTTCCTTTGGGGAAACCTTGCATGCTATGAGGGAACACTTCCAATGGCAGGGCCAGGATTTTTCAGATTCAAGAAAAAGGCTAAGGACCTTTTTACACTTACCACAGCATAGGCCTTTAGCCATTCCGCCAGTACTAACAGTTGTTGATGATGCATATAATGATGCATGTACTGCCCCTGATTCTCTTCCTCCGGCCCCTGCCAAGCCAGACAGATATTACAGGGTCCCGGACACACATTACCATTTGTATAAGGCTCCTGTTGCAGACCCTGAAACCATTTCACAGGGCCCTAAAGGTGTGGCAGCTGCCTCTGCCAAAAACCCTCTTCACTCTGAAAGGGAATCTAGAGCATTAGAGAGATGGGGTAAAAAGGTTTATATTTCTGCTACTCTTTCGGCCAGGGCCTTGAACTGTCAATTTCACATGATTCAGTACCAGGAATTTTTGTTAGACCAGCTACATAAAAAACTGTCTTCTCCTGAACCTTTAGACCGCAAGTCTCTTCAGGATTTGGTACATAATTCTCAGCAGGTCAGTAACCATTTCTTAAAATGTGGCTATGATGCACTGGAGGCTTCCTTTAGATCAGCTATGACTGGAACAGTGATTCGAAGGCATGCCTGGTTAAAAGAACAATCCTTACCAGACCATGTTAAGTCAAAACTCCTAGATGCTCCCATGGAGAAACAAAGTTTGTTTGGCTCCCCTGCACAGGAGGTTCTAAAGAAGGTGGAAGAAAAAGCAAAATCTGTCTAAACAGTCAAGGATTTCTTACAGGTCCAACCTCCAAGGTTTAGCAGAAATTGGCCTTCAAAGAATTGGTCCTTTCCAGACAACTCCAGAGCGCAGAGACGCAGAAATAGATGCCCCAGAGGCAGAGGTCAATCTAGGGGTGCCTACAGGGGACGTCAGTGACAACCTACCAACCAGAGAAGTACTGCCACAGATCCAACTACAACCACTTCCACAGGGCAGACACAATGACTTGGCTCTAGTTCCGCCTACCAGGGAACAACTGGAAGCACCCTTGGGCGGAAAGCTAGCCTTATTTTCCGACAACTGGCATTACATTACAGGAGACAAATGGACTTAACAAACAATAGACAAGGGCTACAGGTTTCACTTCCACACTCTACCAAAAAAGAGAGGAATGCCAACCCTACCACCAAGCCAAAAAACAGACGCTCTAAGACAAATCAACAACTTACTAAGGATGAGAGCTATAGACGAGGTACCACCTATGGAACAAGGGCAAGGAATTTACTCCAGGCTTTTCCTTGTACCAAGAAAAGAAAATCAATGGAGACCTATTCTGGATTTGTCCGCACTCAATACATACCTCATTGTTCCAAAATTCAAAATGCTGACCCTCCAGCAGCTTCTTCCCATGCTGGGCAAGGAGTCTTGGCTGGTGACTCTAGATCTCAAGGAGGCATACCTGCACGTCCCTATACAACCAGATTGCAGAAGACACCTCAGATTTCTTGCAGGATCAGAGCATTATCAATTCTCAGCATTGCCTTTTGGCTTATCTACTGCGCCCAGAGTATTCACGAAATGCCTGGCATCAGTAATTGCTCATTGCAGGCTTCAGGGATTTCAAATTTACCCATACCTGGACGACTGCCTAATACAAGTGGACAACAAGGCAAAATTAACAAAAGATTTGGAAAATGTCATACAACTGTTGCAAGCCTTGGGATACACAGTCAACATGCAAAAGTCATGACTAGTACCATCCCAAAGGATAACATTCTTGGGTGCAGAACTGGATACTTCAACTCAGATGGCTTTTCTCACAGAAGAAAAACAAAAGCAACTACCAGTCTACTTCATGACATTAACAACACAAACTCAGCTTACGGCAAGGAAAGTCCTGCAAGCCCTGGGCTACATGGCATCCTGCATAATATTGGTTCCACATGCCAGGCTGCATATGAGAAAGCTACAATGGTACCTGAGGAATGTATGGTCTCAACACAGGCACAGTCTAGAAGCCCAGATTCCAATAATTCTATGCCTGAAGCAAGAATTCCTATGGTGGGCTCAGGCCTGTCAGTTGAACAGAGGCTTGCCTTTCCACAAACCTCATCCAAGCCAGACCATCACCACGGATGCCTCAGACCTAGGATGGGGGCACACATGGTGGACAAGTGTATACAAGGCCTATGGACCCAAGACCAGCTGAATCTACACATAAATCTAAAGGAGATGCTGGCAGTGAAACATGCGATCCAGGCATTCAGACCACTCCTTCAACAGGGTCATCTGCTGATAAGGACGGACAATACCACAGTCATGTGGTACATCAACAAACAGGGAGGTACACATTCATATCCTCTATGCCGGATGGCAATGGACCTGTGGAATGTGGCCCTGAATCTCAACATTCAACTTCAGGCCAGATTTGTACCAGGAAAAGAAAATTCTCTAGCAGACACCTTAAGCAGAACAACCACAGATGCTCATGAATGGATGCTGCATCCAGATATCTTCAAAGCCATAACAATGAAATGGGGACTACCAGAGATAGACCTGTTCGCCTCCACACACAACCACCAATTGAAGAAATTCTGCACAAGAGCATACCACCCACTTGCTTGGAGGGTGGGCTCCCTTTCCTTCAGCTGGGAAAACGTGACAGCATATGCATTTCCACCTCTTCCCTTGATGTACAAAGTTCTACTGAAGATCAGAGAAGATCAGCCAAGGGTAATCCTGATAGCTCCAGACTGGCCGAGGCAACATTGGTACCCGCTACTGAGAAGCATGTCTCGGACACACGCATGGCCTCTACCTCTATGTCCCTTACTTCTAACACAGGACAACTACAAGATCCTACATCCAAACTTGAAAACACTGCAGCTAGCTGCTTGGAATATTGCATAAAACAAAATAACCCAGGTTTATCTCAGAGGGTTAAGGACATTATCCTGGAGGCACGCAGACCCTCCACAAGGAAGACTTATTCAGCCAAGTGGAAAAGATACCTCATTTGGAGTACAGCAAAGGGAGAAAATGTCTCATTGGCAAACATAGCACACATCCTGGAATATTTAGCAGAACTGTTCTGCAATGGTCTGTCTTATTCCTCCATTAAGATTCATGCATCAGCAATTTCAGCAGAATACAACATGGATCCTCCTGTCTTCTCTCATCCTCTACTCAGGCAGTTCTTGAGAGGAATCAAAAATGTAAAACCTCCAAGAAAACCACCTTTACCTACATGGGATCTCAACTTTGTGCTGGAAAAGTTGACACTTCCCCCTTTTGAACCAGCAGCAACAGCAGAATTACAGTTCTTGTCTTGGAAAACTGCTTTCCTGCTAGCAATCACTTCAGCAAGAAGGGTATCTGAGTTACAGGCATTAATGGCAGTACAACCCTTCCTTATCTTCCATCAGGACAGGGTCTCTCTGAGAACTAACCCTACCTTTATGCCAAAAGTGGTCTCCAGAGTATCTTTGAATCAAGCGATTCATTTACCTACATTCTTCCCCAACCCACAGAACAGGGGGGGAAGACTGCTACATACCTTGGATGTACACAGGCAATTACGCTACTATCTGGACAGAACTAAGACCAGCAGAAAAACTGACCAGCTTCTGGTAGCATATGCAACAGGAATGCAAGGAAAAGCAATTTCAAAACAGACAATCTCAAAATGGATAGGAAATTGCATTCGATTTTGCTACTCTTTTCATGGAAAGACAACTCCTGAAAATATCAGACCTCATTCCACAAGAGCTACAGCCACCACTACAGCTTTCCTACGAGGAGTGGCTACCAAAGACATTTTAGAAGCTGCTACTTGGAGCTCCGTGCATACATTTGCCAAGCATTATAATCTTCCCTTATACTCTAGATCCCGAGCAGGTTTTGCAACTGCTGTTTTGCAAGGGATCTTAACTACACCATCTTTATCTTAGTGCCTCCTCCCCCAGTTTGGCTATGGTATTCTACCCATATGTTAGGACTGCAGATGCATCCTTGAAGGACATAGTACAGTTTTGTACCTACCATAAATGTAGATGTCCGATAGGTATGCATCTGCAGTCAGGATTACCCACCCTCCTTCCCCTCTGTGGTATTCCTAGGGTATTTACCACTCTTTAGCTAGCTGGGGGGATCTATTATGGTGTATTTGTTTGTATATATATATATATATATATATATATATATATTTTTATATTGTTTGCTCTCTACTGTTTGGAATTATTTGCATTTATCCAAATTTAGCCTTCCTAGAGGGCACCTGGCATCTGGGGCAAGAAACACTGTGGAAAATGGCGTCGGCTGATGCCTTTATACCCAATAAACAGCAGCTATGATGTCGGGTGAAGTGCGACATCAGCCGAGGCCAGACCCAGACTTTGGAATCCGGCCGACCGAAGGGCTGCCTGAGGCAGGACAACCCATATGTTAGGACTGCAGATGCATACCTATCGGACATCTACATTTATGGTAGGTACAAAACTGTACTTTTCTTTTGTTTTTTTAGTTTGTGGAGTAATTTTATGTTTTCTGTTGTAAAAACTTGCAATACTTTGAAGCAAAGGTAATACTACTACAAATAATCCCTTTGCCCTTGTGTGCTGTCAGCATACTTGTCAAGTTCAAAATTGCACAAAATGTCCAGATTTGTTATCTTTACCTTATCTCGCTCACCTTTTTTTTTGACAAATCATCCAAATTTGCAGTCATTAAATAGTAAAAAGCATGTAAGTTTTAATTCGGGGCCACATGACAGCATTAAAAGCGTAAACAAACAAACAAAAAAAATCCGGATAAATCCAGATTTGAAGGGGCCACTCGGAAATTCGTGGCACCCTGTTATTTTCCCCTCAAAACGTAAAATACAACAGAATTTGGTATGGTTGAGGGGTATGCTGTAATAGGGTATTGGCTGAGCCCCTCCAATCAGGGAAGCATAACCATGCCACAGAGAGTCATTTATTCAGGCTTTAGAGCCAGCTGACGGGCTCACACAGCTGAATCTCCTCAGCAGCCTGCATTGGTGGATTATAGCTTCCTTCTCTTACATTGTATTATATACTTTTGTGTTATCTGTTTTATGTAAAAAAAAGTGAGTTAACTTTTTTGTTTTACTATAATTGGTATTTACTACTACTGTTAATTCCTTTGGTAATTCTAACGTAATACTGTGTTGTTTGTATGCAGTTATGGATATTTTATAAAGTGTTTTATGACGTACTGTGAAACTCAAATTCTCTTGTGTCAGCTGAACAGAAAGAACTGTCTCTTGGCAAGCTGCTAAGAGGCATGTTGTTTCTGTTACTTACCTGGTTAATTTTGAAGTTCTTACAGGGCAATATTGCATTTTTTCACTTTTTTTTTCATTTTTAAGATATTTACTGCTATTAGCACTGTTATAATCATTTTTATAATTAAATTTCAAATTTTCCCCAGATTTCTTTATTTGCATTTTCTATGGAGATTTTTTTTTCCATTTCTGTCAAGGGAATCTCTTAGTAAATGCTTATTTATACTGTTATGAAATGCTGCTTTTTGATTTAAAGGCATATATTTAATTTTTTGTCACTGTTTGGACAAGTGAATTTTACTTGGTACTGTGACTATATATACTGCTTAGTACATTGTGCTGATTGTAGAACAAAGCTTACCACAATTTCAATTGCTTCTACTATATTTTATACCATTTTAGCCCAATTTGCTGTGTGGGGACATAGTTTGTTTTGTATTATTGCTGCCTCTAATAGTGTCAAATGTATTATTCTGGTTGGTGTTATTCCCCTGAATTTACGGATCCTTATATGTCTGCATCCCCATCAAATCCAGTTGTACCTAAAAAGAAAAATCTCAGCAAAAACATGCCTCAGCCTACAGGTTGTGAATTTGTTGTTTCTTTAAGCCAGCCCACAGAGTGTTTGCCTTTTTCCTGTCTCCCTCTGCTCTGGTGTGAGCCTGGAGCTCTCTGTGGTATGAAGGTCAGACACATCTTCCCGGTTTATCTGTTTGAGGTATAGGAGAACCAAACCCTTTAGATGCAGGAGAGGTCTGGGTTAAGAGACTCCCTTACCAGATAATACTCTGTCCCCAGATATTTTGACCTCTGGTGTAGTTCATAGTAAGAAGAAAAGGAATGTTTCACAAATGACAGACTGTCAGGTTTATTACTTTGTATAGGGGCAGATGTTGCTTTTTTAGCTAAGAGTTGCTTTTCAGGCAGCTAATCATATTGGAGCTAATTCTTCTCTTCAGAATGACTGTGGGGCTACTTTCTTTAGAGATCAGTGTTACGCCACAGATTTTGATGGTGACTTTGATACAGACAGTAGTGAACACTCTTGAGTCTGTCTAATTTGATTGTTTAGAATGTGAACAGATTCAAAAACTCAAGAAAGGGTTCACCTTTCCACAAGTGCTACGTAGGTTTAGACATGCATTTGACTGGAAGCATACGGGAGTTACATTGGAGATTGGCAGAGTTTATAATCTTATTAAGAATTACGTTCCAAATGTTTGGCTGTTTCCTTTTTTACCGACCTTAGATGTTGTTTATAAAAACTGCATATAAAACCCCTTTGGCTAGTGAAGCAGAATACAAGGTGCACTCTGATCTTGCTGCTGTCATTACTTCTTTTGTCAGCTGATCCAGCTGCAGTTTCTGCAACTGCCAACTCTGACAAGAGAGCCTTGACAACTTCTAACCCTGCACTACCGAATAAAATTTCAAGTGGTTAGATTCTTCGGAAAAAAGTTGTCTCAGTGTAGTAATTTTGTCTTTAGAATTTTACATTTTCAGGGTTTCATGTGGAAATTTATGTTGCAGTATGCTTAAAGTTTAGATGACTTTGATGTATCTTTGTTGAACAGAAGTGTTATAGTATGAAATTGTTTTTAATGTGACTCAGGTTTCTAAACATGGTTTGAGGAGTATATTGGAAGGTGCAGACACTATTCCTAGAAATGTAGCTGTTTCTATTGTGTTAAAAAGGTTTGCTTGGTTACATAACCAGGATTTTTTGAGGATTTACAAAAATGAGATTTTGAATGCTCCTTTTAAGTTCTGAATTTGTGTTTAGTCCTGCTGCAACCGATTTTCAAACAATAGGATGGTGTAGGCAAATCGATGCATGGGTTATCTAGAATGTTTTATATTCCCAGTTTCTGTCCTAACAAGGCATCCAACTTCAAATGGCAGAACAAACAAAAGTACCAGCCTAACAAAAGTCAGATACCAAGAGGAAATGGCAGGAAGATAATTATTCCAAACCAAATAAAAGGAGTTCCTATCCCAAAAATGATCTTTCCCCTGCTAAAGAATGATTATGCCAAGACTCAGGATGACATACCTTCCCTTTCTCCTCCCCCTCTTCTTTCACCTTCTCCAGGATTTAGCTCAACAGCCTGGCCACAAATAGTCTCAAAAAGGTGGGTGCTGAGAATAATCCAGTGAAGATACACTTGGCAGTGGACAGAAAGCCTCCTCTTCCTTTCAGGGAAATTTCCCCATACCCTCCAGACCACGCATGCCTGTTCTCTCTGGTACTGCTTTACAAGTTGAAAGCAGGGGTTATAGAAACAGGTCCTGCACTACAAAAGGGAAAAGGATATTACACCAGAATCTTTTTGGTATCCAAAAAGGAGCTGGTGTGGAGATTAGTGTTAGATTTATAATACCTAAATACCTTTGTGAAAGTACTTGGACTCAAAATACTCGCCCTTCAGGTGGTGCTAATACTTCTTCGGGACCACTGTTTCATGGTGACTTTACAATTGAAGGATGCTCATCATTACATGCCAATTGCTCCCAACTTCAAGTTTAGCCTACAAATGTTGTGTCTTGCACCTTCGCAAAGAATTGTCTTCTTGGCATGTATGATGGACACAGCAAAAAAGTATGACCTTTGTACCAGAAGACAGTCCTGACTGTTCAGAACATTTTTGAGGGATTTTTCTCTTCAAGAAGCCACCTCCTCAAGGGTGTGTCTTAAAATTCAATGCCTCCATGGCATCAGTGATCTTCATGACACCAATGGCCAGACACCGCATGAGAAAGATTCCATGGTACTTAAAAAAAAAAATTGTTGGACCCAGCACCTGCTTCCCTTGGAGTTCAAGTTACCAGTGCTGGATTTTGTGAAATGAGAATTACAGTGATGAAGGAATCAGATGTCTTTTAATTCAGACCTACCCTTCTCTGTCCAGACCCCAGTTTAGTTAGTCCAGATGAACTCCTCAAATTTTGCATAGAGAACAATGTATAGGGGAGTTCAAGTGCAGACTGAATGGGGGTCCTTCAAATGTTACAAGGCACTTAAATGTCAAAAAATATTTGCAGTGATTCAGACCTTAAAGGTTCTTTACCACTCTTGGTATACATGTCCCCTTCTTGTTTTTCACAGACGACACCACAGCCATGTGTTACTCAAACAAGCAAGATTATACAAGGTCATACCCTCTTTACTAGTTGGCAGTGATGACCTGGGAGCTGGCCTTACAGCATTCTGCATGGCTTCAAGCCTCATTTCTGGTTACTCAATAGCAGTAAGGAGAAATAGCCATACAGCGTTATACAAAGTATGAATAAAAAAGTTTTGTTCAGTTTTTATAGTTTGTAATGCAGACAGGCAGAAAGAAAGAGGCTCATCTTCACAATAGTTTACATGGTCTGTGAGCCTGGGGAACAGCAGTACTTGTAACAGATTAGCAGACCATTTGTCAGTGGATAACCTGGCATGAACCAAAGTATTCTGTACTTTTTTGAATGAGACAGCTCTGCTTAGGACTTAGTGGCAGACAGACTAAGCGGATCCCCGAATGACCCTCACAAATTGATATTTGGGACAGAGGTCTGCATTTATTCGGTCCAGATATGGGGAACACTTCATATAGATCTGTTCGCCTCCTTTCAAAACAGACAGTTAGAAAAATTATGTTTGAGACAGCCTTGCATCTATGCTTGGAAGACAGAAACATTTTCTTTCTCTTGAACATCAGTGTTTCTTTATACATTTCTTCAAATACTCAAGTTACTTCTGAAGAGTTGGTTCCCCATTTTAATGTAATTGGCCAAGTGCAGTTGCCACAAGCTTACTTACACTCTGGAGCTTCTCGCACATTGTCAGGGTTGACTAGTGCACCCCAGCTTAGAGCAGTTGCTACTGAGAGCCTGGATGATTTTGTCTTGATACCTGTTAGGCACTTGTTCCATGGGGATATGCAGCAGATATTGAAGAAGGCAAGAAAACCTGCAACCAGAAAAAATCTTAAGTTTACAAGTGGAAGAGTTTTTCTAGCTGGCAACTAACCAATATCAGTGAGCATGTTATGGTATCTACCTCTCTGGTTTTGAAGTATTTATGAGCTAGTTAACAGTGGCTTATTTTATGCATCTATCAATGTGGAACTTGCAGCCATCTCAGCTGGTCTGCCCATGGTTCCCTGTCTTTTGTCTGTTTCTGAGATCAAACCGTTCATGAAAGGAGTATTGCACCTGAGATCCCCTCAAAAGCAAATTCCTCCTCCTCCTCAGGATCTCAACTTTCTACTTGAGAATTTGGCCTTTTCTCCTTTTGAACTTGCCTTTCATGCTGATTTTAGGTTTATCACTTGAAAAACTGTTTTGTTTATTACTCTTATATCTACAAGGCGAGTCTCTGAGTTGTAAGTTGTAGTGGGTTAGCCATATCTCCTTTTCCACAATGAGAGGGTTGTTTTACATCCTTATGTTTCTTTCATGCCAACAATTGTTTCTGAATTTACCCTGAATCAAGCAGTCAGTCTCCCAGTTTCCTTTCTAGAACCTAGAAACAAGGGACAGAAGATTCTGTATACTGTGGATGTGCACGGGGAGGTTGGGTACTACCTTAATAGACCATAGCCCTTCAGGAAAGCTGAATAACTCTTTTTCCTGTTCTAGGGCTAAGAAGAGTCAGCCTGTCTTTAAGCAAACGATTGTTCACTGGTTGCCTTCTGCTATTGTTTTTTGTTACCCCCACCATGATAAAGCTATTCCAGACAAGGTTAAGCCACATTTCACCAGAGCCTCATCCTCTTTGGTGGCATATTGGAATGGAATGGACTCAAAGTATTCTAGAGGCAGCAACTTGGTTATCTGTTCAAAGTTCGGAGGGTGGCCTAATGGTTAAGGTGTTTGCCTTACAAGCACAAGGTGCAGGGTTTGAGTCTTGAAAGGGATAATTGGTTAAGCTTAAAATGACTCGCAAGGGCAGTTAGCCTAGTACTAATCTATATCTTTACAGTGCATTAAAAGCTGGAATCTTTCTCAAGTTCCAGAACGGGCTTTGAAAAGATTTTTTTCCAGGGGCTCCTGGATCGTTATCCTTCCTCCTCTCAGGTAGGGTAAGCTTTGGGAATCTACCCATATGCCACTGAAGCAATGTAAATGCTGAACATAATACAGTTGCATAAGCTCTACTTACCTGTAACCAAGTTTAACACTGCCTCAGTGGTAGCACCCCCTTGCCACCCCCTTATTTTCTATATAATTTGTTGGTATCCAACCTTCTTGTGTTAGCTGTCTTGATTATTTGTGTTGGTGTTTTATGGCTGTGAATTGGTTAGTTTCTGGCAGTTCTTCCTTCTGGACCTTCTTTGTTCATCCTTCGTAGCACTAAAAGCCTGAATAACTGACTTTCTGATAGATTTAGGCTTTCCCTGATGAGAGGGGCTTAGCCAATCTTACAGAGAGTCAGAGAAGAGAAGTTGGAGTCATGGAAAGCTAAAAAGTGTAGATGTTTGTGCAGGCAAAGAACCTATGTACCACGAAGGCAGAAAATTGAACATCTACTGCATCAAGTAAGTAGGACTTGTGCAACTGTACTTTTTTGCAGCAGTAGTTGACTGCTTCCTTTTATTTATTTCATTTTGTTCACAAAGTTGTCTGTCAGTATCAGAGGCTCCTTTAGAAAGGGAATGAGTACAATACCTAGGAATTGTTTGCTTTTCACAACTACACTAACCAATCAGTGTAAACAGCATGGCTTTCAGAGGTTAGGAGAAAAGCCCATTCAAGACTCCTCCAGACATCAGTGAGTCACAAGGACTGAACCCAGACCATGGAGATGAAAGGCAGCAGAGCTTACTACTACAGTGCCTTTTGCTTAAAGTTTGTGTGTAAAAGCAGAATACATAATTAGAATAAAAACAAGAGCCAGGATGCCGGAATGTTGTAGCCATTGCAATGTCTTGTAGAGAATTCTCGGGGCTTATGAAGGAGAGTGTGAGAACTGACTTAAGCAAATACTGTAGGCTCTTACTGTTTGAACGGGAGGACCACTGTAACAAAGGAGCTGAGCAAGTAGCAGGGTGTGCCAGTTTTCAGGACATACAGCTCATTTACATTTGTAGATATCTATTTCTATATAGATAAATATATCTGTATAGATATGTCGATGTAACTATCTGTGTGTGTGTGTGTGTGTGTGTATATATATATATATATATATATATATATATATATATATATATATTTTTCTGGCCACAAATGCTTACCATTAGCCATGACCCAGAACTTCCCTCACTTTTCTTTTCTGATACACCTGGCATCTGTCTGGCTTAACTGTCATGGATCAGGGTTTTGCAAAACGTTTCCGCCTTATGCTTTAAACAGAAGCATGCCTCATAGAGCAGGCATTGATAGTGCTGGCTTCTCTAAGAACTTGGCCAGGTACTTTTTAAACTGTCACATAATGTTCTTATGATGGACTTGGACATATTTGCAGAACTGTAGGGCATAGCCACAAGAAGGAACTGCTTTTAAAATCAATGGTTTGCAGTTTGGAGGAGCAGCAAATATTTTGTGACGTAATCAGGATTAGGCCCATTCTTAATTATTTCAGCATGGTTGTATATCGATTTTTTGTTGTGTGCGCTGGAAGAGCACACTTGTATACCCAGTTGTTTAAATACAAACAACTGTAAATCATATGAAAGTAATGGTCAGTCACAAACAATGAGCAAACACCTTCCACAAGTAACAGTACGAAAACTTAAAATAATGTTTTTGTTGGGTGCAATCTCCCTACACTCCTGTATGTGAGAGGCTTTGCCCCATACTTTTGTACCTCCATATGCTTATTCCATGGATACACAACCACAGAGGAAAGAGAAACACCCTGAAAGGTCAGTCGGAACACACATGCAGCAACTGTGATTTCACAGTTTAATCAAGTGAACAGAAATACAGTCAGGGATATGAAACACTGGAGAAACAGATGCAAAAACTTAACAGCAGATAAAACTTATTTCAAGCAGCTGTAGGGAAAGCCCATTTGTTACAATTTGGAGAAGTATATGGATGCTTACATGGGGTAACATTACAAAAGATAAGACTGGGCAGTTTCACATGTACAGTCTGTATGGCCATGACAGGCATCTAACTTGATCACATGTGAAATTTGCTGCCTGAAATTACTGTTAATAGTAGCTTTTCAAAACACAAACATAATTTTCATTTGCTGATAGAGTTAATAAAATATATTGAAATGATTCTTAAAAATAGCACATGGAGCTATCAAAGTAGGTGCTTTCATAGTGAAATACTCTGCACTGTTCTGAGTAACCACTCACCCATTAAATCCATTTGGTCATTCAAAACATGTAAAAAACCTGGTCAAGTAGTCAAAGGAAGATATTTTCCTAATAGCCTATCAAATCTTAACACCCTGCTCAGTCCTGTAGATTCCTCTGTGTCGTGTCTAAATCCATCTCTGCTTTAGAATTTTTCAACAAAAAACTGACTACAATTCAGGATACACAGTACCCGATACAAAAATAATGCCTGGATTACACAGTTGCCCATAGGTTTCAATGGATATTAAAAACAAATTTAAATCTAGAGATTTAGCCTGGAAGAGCGGGAAATGGAAGCATGCCCGTACAGAGCTGTACAACTCTTCTGAGCTTAAAGAACGAAAGAGGGAAACAAGAATTGCAACAAATACTGCAGAAGCCCTGTACCTTCGACAGAAACAGGACCCAATTTGTTTTCAAATGAAATAAATAAAATGCTTAGCAGGGACATTAAATAACCCTTCAGGTACCAAAAATGAGACACTAACATTGAATCAGTCCACTTTTGCAAATGATTATGTTCACTTTTTGCAGTCCACTATAAGTAACACAACTAAAGCCTTTCCAACAATTTACTTTCCCACCAACAAAGAGCAAGAGCCTTCATCCCTTGAACTCTACCTGCTATCCTCTATATGAAACAACCTTTCACTGCACTGAAGTTTTAGTAAAAACAGACCCAAGACTTTCAACAATTCAGGATCTGAAGCCAGCAAACTTCATGCCACTTTCCTTAGGTTTGTAGATGGAAGAAAATCAGTAAACCTCTTACTCATATCTTTAGGCTTTCTCTTACCTCAGGCAGTGTCCAACCAACATTCAGTCAAGCATTTATAACCCTTCTACCTGAATGAGATAATGTGCTGAAGATTATAGATCTGTTCTTATCGTGTACCCTGTTACCAAAATACTTGATTTTTTTCTTTATGCAAGAAACTACTTAAGCACTTTAACAGCTATGGCCTGCTATGTGATACACAGCATGACTTTCACAATGTCTTTGGTACGTTTACTGCCCTGGTAAAGGCCACTGAGACCATTTATTGCAACCTGAATGATGTACTTATTACTGCAGGTCTCTGTTGACATGACAATGGCTTTTGAAACAGTGGACCCATAACCTTCTCAAAAATTCAAGTCTCAGCTTTGGAGATAACACTATCTGCTGGATTCACAGCGACTAAGAGACAGAACCTTCCAAGTCTGTATCAGTGTGTCATTCTCTACTGCTGGTAAACTTAATACAGGTGTACCACAAGGTTGTGTGCTAGGTTCTCTCCTCTCCTTTCAGTGTTATGATCTCCCCCAGAATTGCCAGGTCTTAAATTAATAATGTATGCAGACAGTGTGCCACTCCACCAATCCAGCAGTAGCCACTGTGACGTGTAAACCAATTTACAAGACAGTTTTGATTAGTTATGCACCTGGTCCACATCTAACAAACTACTAATTAACCCTAGTAAAACCAATGTGATTGTCTTTGCGTCAGCCAGGAAATTACCCACTGTCCATCCTATCCTATCCTCTTAACAGATCTTAATGGGACCACAATACCTAATGTCTCTGAACAGAGATAACTAGGCCTATATTGCTGTACTGGATGTATCCTACCAAGGATATTGGACATCCGGTCAGACTATTAAAGTTTTTGATGCCTTCTTTTTGCACGCTACGTGTGGTCCATCACAAAAACATGCTAGTATAAGAGGGACAAATGGGTGCTAATATTGCTGATATTGTTGTTTGTACATTTAAGCTTTGATATGTGTATGTGTGTGTTTGGGTGTGTCTACTTCACTTGACCTAAAAGTCATTTGACTGACACCCATTTGACCGATACCCAGTTGACCTAAATTTCATTTGACTGACTCCCGTTTCGCTGACAATTAAGACATAGACTTGTTGTGGGGTTTCCTTCACCTGTGACTTGCTTGTGATAAAAGAATTACTGTAACTTTCAGTGCTGAGTGTTAGAATTCCGATAGTCATGTAGAAAGTAGTGTTGTAGTGTTTCTAAATGTGGATTTGTCTCTTTCCATTTTTATGGGAAGTATTTAAAGTAATTTGGAGAATGTTTTGTACATTCTCTGCTGTAGTGGCAGTGTGTAGAGTACCATAAGGTAAGTTAAAGGTATATGCCCTTTTCCCCACTGTAGTGAAATCCTGGAGTTAGTATTTATAATTGGGGGGGCATAGTCCCCACTTAGGTTGGTTGTACATTGTCCTGTTTCTGTTAAGAGGGTAAGTAAGTAGTTTTTAAGTTCTGGAAATGGTTAGATGTTATGTGATCCTATCTCGCCTACATTCAGTACTGATGGGCTCGGAGCCGATCCCTCGGCTCCAACTCGGCACGCTATGCTATAGAGCGAAGCCTCTTATTGGCTGAGCTATTTCTTATCCCAGGATGCACCACCACTAATCCCCCAGATCTCATTTGCCGCTTACAAGCTAGGACGTGGTCTCAAACTTGGCTGGGCTAAGTAGTGTTTTATTCAGACTTTTCCTGTCAGGAAATTTGCTATTTTGAACCCAAAAGCTGTTTTAACAGCTATTGTTGTTGTACGATGGAGAAATCGGTTCGGACCCGATCGGTGTCATCTAGATCTTCCAAGATGTCTGATTCGGACATCGACAGGGTGCTCCTAAGACTTTTCCAGTCTCCGGTGTTTCAAAAGTTAGTTTCGGCTCCAGCCCAGTCGGCTTCGGAGCCGATGGTCCACCCTGCTATTATGGTTCCTCCTCCAACAGCCTCGGCACCGTTGGAGCCGGTGCTGGTGGAGCCGATGGAGGTTTTCGGGTCAGGCCCGACCCTTACTCCAACTCCGGCTCTTGAGTCGGAGTTCGGTATGCGGACGACTTCTGTCGGCCCCGGAGGGGACGCTTCGGGACTGATGTTTTCGGTCCCAAGCCTCCCTCTCGGTGCGTCGGCTGCGGGAGTGCCGTCTACCGTTGTGGCCACGGAGGTGGGACCTTCCCAGGATTCTGGTGGTCCCGCCTTCAGGGTCATGAGGAGTGCGTTAGCCAAATCTTCTTTGGCTACCTCCACGGTCTCCCCAGCTCCTTCCCTGCACACTGAGACTGGGTCTTTGGCAGTCCCCCTGTCCTTAGCGGAGCCCTGGGGCCTGAGGTTACCCCCACTGGGGGTTCCCCCCCTCCTGGACGTCCCTCTGAAGCTTCTTCGGAGGAACCCCCCAGGAAAAGAGCATGCAAGAGGAAGCACTTTGACTCCCCTGATGAGTCTCTTACATCAGACACTGATCTCGATGATGCAGAGGGGTCCCCTAAGTCGTCCTCAGATGATGTTTCCTTTGCAGACATCCTGGAAGCCCTTAAACAACGAGGCGGCTGGCAATCCAAACCCCCTTCTGCTGATGAGTCGGTGTTCCTTAAGGCCTTCGGGGTGCAGCCCTCCGCCTCCTGGGTGTCTCCGCCCTTCGACAAGCTCTTGGATTTGATCTGTCGAAGGGCGTGGGAACACCCAGACTCTGTGGAACCGGTGCCTGCTCGTCCTAATAAGTTCCTGTCAGCACCCCCGGAAAAAGAGTTTCTGACGAAAGGTGTGGCTGTAGATGCTTTGGTGGTGGCATCTGCTACCCAGCAAGATGTAGCAGAGGCTTCGACGTCCGTCCATCCTCCTAATAAGGAGTCTAGGAGCATGGATCGGTACGGTAAGCGCACCCTAAGTTCAGCGGCCTTTACATTAAGGTCCTTGAACTATCTCACGCACTTTAACAGATTTCAGAGGGATCTGATTAAAGAACTTTCCGATACCCTCTTGGGTAACCTGCCTGAGGAGCTGGCCCAGACGGTTGGCTCTCAGCTGGCTACGCTGTCGTCCATATCAAACTCGTCCATGAGGCTCATTTCTTATGTGGCCGAAGGGGCGAGTAGAGCGGCGGGTACAGGCATTGCTCTACGGAGACAAGCCTGGCTCCGCCTGTGTCATTTTGTGGAGGCCTTTAAGTCTTCCTTTGCCGACGCTCCCTTTGATGGGTCCTCCTTGTTTGGACCCAAGGTAAAGGACACACTGACCCGCTGCGAGCAAGAAGGTAAGACTTTGACTGCCGTAGGGGCACGATTTTCCACTCCCTTTCGGCCTTACCCCAAGGCTAAAAGAGGAGGGAAAATGTGGTTCCGTAGATCTCAGAAGTCTTACCCCTCACAGCAGGACGATCCCCCTTCTAGAGGCAGGGGAGGGGGAAATTCTTCTGGAAGACGCAGTCCCAGAGGCGGCAGAGGCCCTCGCAACACTGGAGACCACGAGTCCTTTCGTGGCTCTTTAGCCTTTCACAGTCCCTGAGGGATTGCCCGACTGTGCAGCTCCAGAGCCAGTAGGGGCCGTTTTTCGAGGCACCTAAAAGCCTGGGAAGGTATCACTCAGGACCGATGGGTGCTTCGAATTATCGCCGAAGGTTACACCATCCCTTTTTCTCACTCCCCACCTCAGTTCAAAAAAATCCCGGACCCGCCACCCAGTCAACGGGAAACTGCAGCCTCAGAAGTTTCAAAGCTGCTGCAAAAAGGAGTCATCCAACTGGTCCCCGCAGACCAGATCGGATTAGGGACTTACTCAAGATTCTTTTTGGTGCCAAAAAAGACCGGGGACTTGAGGCCCATTTTGGATCTCAGCATTCTAAACCGTTCAGTCAAAAAGTCCAAGTTCCGAATGGTCACCCTACAAACCATTCTCCCATTGCTGGAGAAAGGTGTTTGGATGTGCTCCATAGATCTCAAGGACGCTTATTACCATATCATGTTACATCAAGCGTCCAGGAGACACCTGCGCTTCAGCCTAGGAGGCAGTCATTTTCAGTTCCGCGCTGCCCTTTGGTCTCACCACAGCCCCCAGGGTGTTCACCAAATGTTTGGCAGTCGTGACTGCTCACCTGAGAAGTCTAGGATTCCAGGTGTTTCCGTATCTAGATGATTGGCTCCTAACTGCCACCTCCAAGCATCTACTACTGCGGAGCCTACAAGCCACAATATCACTGGGCAATTCCCTTGGAATCACATTCAATTGGCCAAAGTCTGTGTTGCTGCCATCACAACGCATAAGATTCATCGGAGTAGAGATAGACTCAAACCGAATGCGGGTCTATCTACCTACAGACAGGATACAAACCATACAAGCTCAAGTTCGAGCCTTACTTCCCAGATCCAAAGCCCCAGCCAGAATGGTCTTGCAGCTTTTGGGATCCATGTCCGCCACGGTTCTTCTAGTTCCCCTAGCAAGGTTGCACATGAGAATTCTCCAGTGGCTTCTTTCAACTCAGTGGTCCTTCCAGGATCTCCCTCTCAGTCACCTCATATGGATCACGGAAACCTGCAAACAGGACCTTCGCTGGTGGCTGGTGCCCTCCAATCTGGATCAGGGACGACCCTTTGTTCCACCTCCTCCTGTGGCCACTTTGACTACGGACGCCTCCCAGATGGGGTGGGGGGGGCATTCCCTGGGCAGGTCAGTCCAAGGCAAATGGCATTCGGAAGAGACCCTACTTCATATCAACATCCTGGAAATGAGGGTGGTGCTTCTGTCCCTTCAAGCCCTTCACGATTACCTCCCTCATGGCGTAATTGCCGTTCACTCCAACAACATGTCAGTCGTCTGGTACCTGAACAAACAGGGAGGGACCAGATCCTACCCCCTTTGCAGAGAGGCCATGAGAGTTTGGGAATGGGCAGTGTCGACCAAACGCTTTCTAGTGGCGACTCATATCCAGGGCAAGTCCAATGTAATAGCCAACAGACTCAGCAGAACTATCCTCTCTCCACACGAGTGGTCTCTGAGCATTACAGTTGCAAATCAGATTTTCAGCAAATGGGGAGTTCCGTGTTGCGACCTCTTCGCTACCCCGCTGAATGCGAAGTGCAAAAAGTTCTTCTCCCTCACCCCGGCTCCGGGGAAGAGCCTTATGGACGCACTAGCCCGTCCATGGCCCACCGGCTTGCTGTATGCTTTTCCTCCAGTTCCTCTCCTTCCCAGGGTGATCCAAAAGGCGTCTCTCTTGAGGAGCAAAATGATCTTAGTTGCTCCTTACTGGCCTCGTCAGGTATGGTTCCCCTATCTTCGGAAATATGCACTGGAAGGTCCATGGTTCCTGGATCAGATCCCAGACCTATTGGTTCATCAGTCGGGACTTTTCCACCAGTCCCTACACACCTTAAAATTGACGGCTTGGCTCCTCCTCTTACGACTATAGTCAGGAATCATGCCTTGGATCCAGAAGTTGTACACATTTTATCTTCGGCCCACAAGTCTGCTACAAAGAAGTTGTATTCTAGCAAATGGAAAAGATTTGCTATTTGGGCTCAACTCTGGGGTCTGGATCCCATCACTATTCTCGTATCAGAAGTACTGAAATTTCTAACTTCCCTTTTCAATCAAGGCTCTTCAGTCTCAACTATCAAGGTTCAATTGGCAGCTATTTCCAATTTTCACGAATCTATAAACCCACCTTTAATGAGCAACAGATTGTGTAAGACCTTCTTGAAAGGTGCTGCGCTTTTAAGACCTCCGATTTCTCATCCTGCTCCTCCATGGGATCTCGATGTGGTGTTACGTGCCTTGACTTCCTCCCCCTTTGAACCGGCAGCAACATGTGATTTCAAATTTCTATCGTGGAAAATTGCTTTTCTGGTGGCGATTACTTCTGCCAGAAGGGTTTCAGAACTTCAGGCTTTGTCTGTAAAACCTCCGTACTTGGTTTTTCACAAAGATAGAGCATCTCTCAGGCCAAATCCATCGTTTGTCCCTTAAGTTTGTTCCGGTTTCTGCCTACAACAGTCATTAGAACTTCCAGTCTTCTTTCCAAAGTATTCTAACAAAGCGGAATACATATTCCACACATTAGATGTCCACAGGCAATTGCGTTTTTATTTAGATAGGACCAAACAAACAAGAAAATCAGATCAATTGTTTGTATCCTTTTCGGACAATAAATTGGGCAAAGCCGTCACAAAGGTCACTATTGCCAAATGGATCAGGGACTGTATTACTCAAGCTTATTCCTTTTCTAATAAAGAGCTTACGACCTCTGTCAAGGCTCATTCTACAAGAGCTATGGCTACTTCAATAGCATTCCATTCTAAGCTTGCCATTAGTGACATTTGTGCTGCGGCTACGTGGTCCTCCCCGCACACTTTCATTTCCCACTACAAATTGGATGTGGCATCTAGAGGACGAGCATCATTTGGTTCCACAGTGCTCAGGAGTGTTTTCCAGTGAGCCACCCAGGATTTAGGTGCTAGGGACGCTGTCCCATCAGTACTGAATGTAGGCGAGATAGGATCACATAACATCTTTTAGTTATGTACTTACCATAACTTTAGATGTTTGGGATCCATCTCGCCTACATTCCTAATAACCCACCCTCCTTCCCCCTTCCTTGGAGATCAGAGGATATCAGAAGGTCCGAATCCTGTTGTTTCATCTTGAAACATCTGGCAATGTTATATAAACAAGTTGTGCATGTGTGCATGAATGCGGACAAACAAGATCTGGGGGATTAGTGGTGGTGCATCCTGGGATAAGAAATAGCTCAGCCAGTAAGAGGCTTCGCTCTATAGCATAGCATGCCGAGTCGGAGCCGAGGGATCGGCTCCGAGCCCATCAGTACTGAATGTAGGCGAGATGGATCCCAAACATCTAAAGTTATGGTAAGTACATAACTAAAAGTTATTGGTGTTCTAAGTGTGCTTGTCTATGGTTTTAGATTTAGTATGTAATGTTGTTGGTGAAATGGGAGTCAGTCAAATGAAATTTAGGTCAGTTGAGTGTCGGTCAAATGGGTGTCAGTCAAATGAGTTTTAGGGCAAGTGAAGTAGATCCGTGTGCGTATATATATATATATATATATATATATATATATATATATATATGTTGTCTTTCGGCTTTTCCCGGTTAGGAGTCACCACAGCAGAACTCCGGTCCGCTAATGATTGGCAATTGATTTTTACGTGCTGAGTTGCCAGCCCTAACGCACAACCTTCAACGAAGGTACGCCCATTCATGCATGTCTCCACAGTAGATGCTCTAGCTGAGAATCGAACGGGACAACGTCTTGCTGTGAGGCGACAATGCTACCGTAGCACCACCACCGCAGATTCATATATATATATATATATATATATATATATATATATATATATATATGAGTGTGTGTGTTTTTTTACTTTGTCTTGTTACTATGACAGACAGTGGGTACTTCATTTATGCCATGTTTATCATACAGGACATTCTGGTTGTCTTCACCAACCCTTGTTCAGGCACTAGTAATGGTGAGACCAGGTCTGAATTAGCAGATGCCAACATTAACATTGGTAGATGTGTCAGCGTTGTCTGGAACCACAACCTTTAGGGGTGATGCCTTCTAAGCTGAATTTTTCATTGATGTTCACTTTGGCACTGATGCTGTCAGTGTCAGGAGTTCCTTAGAGCCTTGGGATCAGAGTGAGCTGTCACTATTGATTTCTTTGCTTATATTAAGGCCATTGCTGATGATGGTTAGTTTGGCTTTCTGACGTTCATTGTCAAGATAGTTGGCATAGGGCTCAAATTTGACAAGTGTCTCAGTTCCATTGTTAAAGGCTGGACTGTCTAGGCTGGGATCATCACTACTGTTTTTGATGACTTTGTAAACTTAGACTCGTTTTGGTCTAGGGCATTTCTTGACAGTGATTATGCAGACTGTCCTACATTTGTCACCCTCAGTGTCTGTTCTAGTAGTGGCTTCAGCCACAACGAGGGACTCTTCTTTGCTTGGCACCTTAGCCATTCACCATCTTTTCAGTTAGTGGGTAGAGGGTTTGGAATCTCTTTGCAAGATCAGTCAGCGACATCTGTTCCTTTACAGACTTTCATTATCCTTATAACTATTACCTCTGAGGTCCAGTAGGAAGCACATGTACAACAAGATGTACTTAGACTCTTCTCAGTGGTCTTCCACCACAGAAATTAATAAGAACGAGTGGGTTGATTACCAGCATCCTGCTAGATGATTCCAGGTTTTGGTGAAGTCATTCAGATGATGTAGTACAGAGAGAGGGATGGCCTCCATATCCCTTTATATCCTCACAAAGCTTCCTGCAAGAAAGCATGGCTTTTTCTTTTTTGATATGGATGAAGGAGACAAGGTGCTTGGAGGAAGGGAAAGCATAGGTTTCCTTCCATTGTTTAGAAATGTGGCATGATTGAGACATTTAATTTAAAAACATGTTGTAGGGTGTTATTGGTACAAAGCAATAGTGAATCTAAAAGGAAGGTTACACATAGTTAAGTGAAATGTAGTAAAATGTATGCAGTTCAGGATTGGTACATTGTGTTGGGGATATTACAATGAGGAATTTGGTATTTATTAAACACAACGTTCTTTTTTTTTTTTTGACTGGGTGATTTTGGGAGAAGGGAGGATATTAGAGATACATTCAAATATTTCTGAGATTTGCTAGCTTTGTATAAAGGGGGGGGGGGGTTCTAGCAAAGTTTAGGTAGGGACTAGAGAATGTTTGTCAGTTATGTTCATGTGGACTTGAGTTTTCCGGGAGTGATAATCTTACTACGTTAACTTTCTGTTAGATGTAAAGTTGAATGTCTTGTTCGATACTATGTTATTTTGTTGGATGTTTGCTATAGCTGCTTGTTCAACTACAGTTGACTGCATTTCTGATAGATTGCAATTTTAAATATTTCTGGTGCAATCTTAAAAAAAAATAATGAAAAAAGTAATCCTGTAAGAGGTTATTCGGTCCCCCAGATTTCTTCCTGGTGGCTCATATTGTCGACAAGATGATGTGCTTAGCGATGGACTGCATAGAAAAATCTTGAAATTGTGGCACCTGTGCTAAGGAGACCAAGCAAAATCTTCCAGACATCTGAGATAGACCGACTATAAAGACTAATTCCACTGTTTCTGTGTCAGCCCTTGAAACGGCTTCTAAATTATAGAGACCCGCTGTCCACCACCAGGTAACGAATTTGGGAATATGGACAGATTTGAGAAGAGCTTTTACATGTCTTCCATGTTTTCTTTCAGGGCCATAAATGATTTGTCTCTTGTACTAAGGATCCAGCTAGAGCTAGTTGACAAGGTGAGCCAGTCAGTGGAAGCATTGTTTCATGGAAACTGAATTTCAAAATGCAGTTTCAGGTGGCAATCATATAATTTACTGCAACTTTCACCATGTGACAGTCTTACAATTTTGCAGAAGGTGTAGCTAATGTAGCTATCGGTGCAAATAACATAGACAACCATTAGTATCCCACCTGGATCTATATGCGTCAGAAATGTCTTCAGTCTTACTCTTATCAAATCTCCATTCCCTTCGTAAATACCACAACCACTAAAACTTTTAAAATAACCATATTCTTCCCAGATATAAGTATCTTTGATAGCCTAATGAAAGTTCAGTGTATGTGATTGCTACAAATACTTGCAACCAGTTGATCAAAACCGTAATTTTTAATAAACAACAAAATGATGTACTTATCAAAATTTCCTCTGCTAAGGAAGAAACTACTTTGGGACTTCATTCCTTAGGAACAAATTCACCTGAATAAATATGAATTAAAATGAAATTAACTAAAATGTGCCAATCATCAATCAACTGATAACATATTAGCAACTCTAATTTACATATAACTAATCACTCAAAGAAAAGATAGATTTTTTTATTCAACCTTTTTGATACTTTTCTGCATAGTAAACCATTATCCAAATCATATGAACTGGTATCCTTAATAATTCTTATTGCACATCAGTTAAGAAAGCTCAAGGAACTTCAAAGACTGTGGATCTGGCAACAAAGATATTTACTTATCTTTTGACTTTGTACATATACTAAGAAACTGTGCCTTATTCTAGTATCCAAGATACAGAATATACTAAGAAACTGTGCCTTATCCTACTATCCAAGATGCAGAAACATGTTCCAGAGATCAAGTCCATACCTTGACAGTTAGCATTCATCTATATTTTCCTGTTTACCCACTAATGATACCTACTTATTTATTTTCATTATATGTTTTCTTTTCTCAAGTTATGTATTACCCCAAACTGGTTAAACCTCATATTTTTATACTTTAGCAACTTCAGTGATATGTCTGTCAAATACCTTAGGACACTTAAAAATGTTATCTAAATTTAGCTCCCATTCTAAGAATAAAAATATTAATTCAGAGAGTTGGCAGCTTTTAATGAATATAGTGTTGTAGTTTATAAGGTGTCATGTCTGTCATATTCCATTGTGACCTTTTTCAACTATTCTGCACTGTCTTACATAAATTTGCCAAATGTAACATATAGCAACTATGTTACCTATGCCTGATGTATCTCTTCCTTCTCCCACCCTCCAAACATCTAATTAAAAGAAGAGAAGTATTTTATAGTGAACTTATGTGTATTCACTTTTGTATGCAGTGTACATAGTTTTTATTATAACTTTAAATCCAATGTCTTGTGGTTTACTGGATCAGATGCTGTGAAACTGTGCCAACCAACTTCCAAGACTTCAGCTTGGTGAGCTCAGTCTCCTCTTCACGTAACCTCTCTTCACTAGAGCCACCCCAGATCTAGTTTGATGCCATCACATGACAGCAGCTAAGCCATTTGCTTCTTCTGTGTTTCCTTTTTGGACAGGGTTTGATTGCTCCACTATCTCTTGCTACTTGCTATTAATAGCACTGTGTGTAGATTAGTGATTTTTTTTGTCTAGTAGTAGTTGTTAGTCAGAGTAAGTTAGTGTATGTGTGTTTCCTGCCTTTCGGGACTTGGAATGTGTAGTGTTTGCTGTGCTGTTGAGTAGGTTAGGTAGATGTTCTGGATAAAGGGTTCATGAATTGTGTCTCTTGCTGTCAGAAGCTTCCCTTTTAGGATGCTCATGACTGTTGAGTTTATTGCCTTGGGGCAGCTCACTTGGAGTCCCCTTGTGCCATGTTTGAAGGCTTTGGCTCTCATGCGGTTGACAAGAGGAGAGCCAAATTCATTTGTAAGGGTCTTCTGTCTTCCGAAGACACTTCATTGGCCTTCTCCAGCATGGGTGGCAAGTTGGGTCACAAGCAGACCAAGGTTTTCGAAGCTTGAAAGGGAGACTGTAAACAGTTGGCTTGCCCTCTGCTTCTGTTTCTGGCTCAAGACCTTCAGATCCTCTGGTGTCCTTGGCTCAGCTGTGGGCTCCAACACCTCGGAGTTGATCACCTTTGGGGCCGATGCCTCTG
This sequence comes from Protopterus annectens, assembly GCF_019279795.1. Classification (NCBI taxonomy): domain Eukaryota; kingdom Metazoa; phylum Chordata; order Ceratodontiformes; family Protopteridae; genus Protopterus; species Protopterus annectens. Next base: position 1,263,695,563 of record NC_056733.1, on the reverse strand, counting down.
AGTTGATCTCCTTCAGCTCCACTGCCTCGCAGCCAGTCTCCTTTGACTCCTCTCCCTCGGAGATGATCCTCTTCAACTCTGGTTTCTAGCAAGGCACCCTTTTCAACCATTAGTGTACTGAACCCTTTCCTGGTTAGAGTGGTTCTTTTGAGATGGGCTTTCTCCCCCTTTTTTCCTTCTACTCCATGGGAGTTTTCTCCCAAGCTGTCCTTGTCACTGCCTCTGTTCTGAGTTTCCCTGGCTCAGACCAGTAGGCTGAATCCTTTGCCTAGTTGGAGATCTTCCCAGCCCCCTTTGATGGTCTTCTTGGTTCAGTCTTCATGGTCTGTTGGGAGTCTGAAGATGTCATAAATGACACAGTTGATGCAGTCCTTCTGTCACAAATGAAGTTAGGCCTCATTCCATTGGCTCTTTGTCCTCACCCCAGAGCTATAGCTCTTATATCTTGGCTTCCTCCCTTGAGTCCTATGGATCCAAGGTCTTTGGAAGTGGTTTTCTTCCATTCCTTAGGATTAGAGCCAGTTGCCTGGCTGATTTCAACTCTGATTCTGACCTTGGTCCCCTCAACCCCAGTGGTGTCAGAGCCACATGGGCTAGCAGGTCAAGATAGGAGCCTACAGATCAGGTTCAAAGATCATCCCTTCTGCTCAGGGCTTCTGTTGATAGTTTGGCCCCAGTCTCTGCCTCAGAAGAGGGTGGAATGACTATGGATTCTAGTGTGTTCTTTGGAGTCTTTGGACCCCTAGTCTTCTGGGTCTGGTCAGCCTACCTTTGCTTCTGCTTTCATCATCATGGAAAGGATGTTCTGCTGTCAGGAGAGGGAATGGTCTAACATGACCCATTTCTACCTCTTCTATATCTGTGCCTATGACTACATCTTAGCTTGCACAGCGACAGCCTTTCCCTGTTGGTCTCCAAGCTGCTGTCCCAGTATGGTCCCTGGTCTCTTCTGTTTCCCCTCTGGGGTCTCATGAGTGGAAAGTTTTTGGTAATAGAGGGTGCAGGAGTAAGTACCGGGAATCACCTGGGGAGTCCCTCATGGAGGACACTGATCTTGAGAAAGGATCACCCTGTAGAAAGGATCACCCTGTGAAGTATTTTGGATCTACTTTGCCAGCTTGGGGGATGGCCTGTTGAAGCCACTTTGAAGGAGTCTGTGTTTTTGGAGGCCTTCAGGCTGAGCATTCACTTCCTAGGTGACTCCCCCTCTAGGTACACTTATTGATCTGGTGTCCCAGATGGTATGGAAGGAGTACGATATGGTGAAACTGATCCCCAAAAAGCCTGACAAGATACTAACCTCCTCCTAAAGATTGTCCTGCCATGGATACTATCGCCACCCACCAAAAAGGACATTTCGGAGGAGAGTTCCTTGGTCCATCCCCCAAATAATGTCTTGGGAGTTGGACCACTTAAGGAAGTGTGCTTATGCCTTGGTCACCTTTGCCTTAAGGGCATTAAATTATTTACCTCATTTGACCAGGCTTCAGCAGGACATTGTGTCATAAGTATCAAGAGCAGTGAAGACACAGCAGTTTCCAGAAGCTAACTTATCCATGCTTCTGCTTTCCAAAACAGCTGATGGCATGTCCTGAGCATCTGGCACTGGCATTGCTATGCATCACCTTTCTTGGATAAGATTATGTAACTGTTCTTAAATGCAGGAAAAAAATCCAGAGGACCTGAAAGAAGATCAGCTACAAAAGGTGAGGAAAAACACAAACTGGGAAGAGTACTGCAACTATTCATCAAAAAGCACTGCAAGCTCCAGACATGACTTCCAGTAATCTAGAGAAAACTATAAGACTATATCACACAGACCTGGTTAAAATAAGCAAAACACTGATGGAGTATATCAACTCAAATAACAAATGGCTGGAAAATGGAAGCAGCTTTAAATAGACATTCAGATAAGGTGATCTTCTTCTTTCGGCTTTTCCCGGTTAGGGGTCACCACAGCGGATCACCTATCCGCTCATGATTGGCAGTGGAGTTTTACGGTGTCGAGTTGCCAGCCCGGCACCCTATCTTGCACAGAAGGCACACACACACTCACACCTAGGGCCAATTTGGAGTGTCCAATCTACCTACAGCATGTCTTTGGGATGTGGGATGAAACCGGAGCACCCGGAGGAAACCCACGCGACCACAGGGAGGACATGCAGACTCCGCACAGAAGGCACCCTAGCCGAGGATTGAACCGGAGAACCTCTTGCTGTGAGGTGACAATGCTAACCACTGCACCACCGTGGCGAAGGTGATAAAACTGCAAAATGAGAGGTTGAAATGAAGAAAAGGCAGGCTGAATATGAGACTGGTCAAGAAGAAATGTTTCAAAACAAAATCAAAGGACAGAGCACATAGGGAAAATGTGAGATTTTCTGATGTAAAAGAGAAGCTGGAACAGACTGTATTAAATTTATGAAAGCACAAATAAGCAACTGGACTGGTATTCCACAGCAGGAGTTATTTGAATGGGAACATTGTGTGTATACTCCAAACCTGGCTATGAGAAAGCAACCAGACCTTTAATAGTAAAGATGCAGTCCTACTAGCAGAAGGAGTTGATTCTGACAAAACTGCGTCTGAATGACAAAATACTAAAAGTGCGAGAGAGCAGAGTGTTTTTGGAGAATGATTATTCATTGTACAGTAGGCAGAAGAGGAGTAAATTTATTCCACTCTTCAGGGAAGGTCAAGACAGAGGTGTGAGATTCAAACTGTTGTACCCTGATGTCTTCAAGGTATTCTTCCATGGAGAGACAACATAATTGATGTCTTCAAAGAATTCTTCCCTGGAGGGACAACATAATTTTTTGATGAAGTACATGATAAGGTGGAAATGTAAAAGTTTGTCCAACAAAATGTGAGCTGTGGAACATAAGGAGATTCTGCTTCTAGTTCTTGTTCTTGTGATAATAAAGAACACAGAGAGACTGTACCCATGAAACCTTTTCCAGTACTCCAACAGAAAATGGAGAGAAGGAAGGGAGCATGAGAGTTGACTAGAAGAATCAAGAGTACATTGGAAATGAAGCAGAGACATGATTTGGGAGTTGGAGACGAACAGTAATAAAACCAGTAACTTAATGTGGGATTACAGTGCAATAATTATGTTTGTGAAGTATGTCAGAACAAGAAAATCTGGAAATGTTGGGCTTTTTCAGAATTTGTTGGATTTGTGGGGGACTCTACCCTACTTCATGTCATTAATGTTTGGAAAAAATGCTTTGGAGAAGGGAAGAGACGGGAGAAAGTTAACTGTAAGTAAAGAGAACATTTTATTTCCTTAATAGTACTATTTTTGCAGTGTATTGCTTTCTTTGCATGCTACAAATGTTTCTCAGTTATTTTTAAGTCTAATGGGGATTGTAAACATGTGCTACTGTTCTTTTTTTCCTCTCTTTCTCCCTTCTGTCTTTCTTTTTCTTTAGTTTTAAGACATGTAGCCACTGCAATATAAAGAAAAAATGCATGATTAAAACAGCATGCTAAAAGGAAAAATAATATGCTTTTTCTCCTTCTTGCATGGGAGAATGACTGGATTAAGGACCTTGGATTGATTTAGTAACATGCTTTAAGAGAAAACAAGTAAATTACAAAGAATATTAAATATTATGAGGCTTTTTTCTAGCAAATGAACGTATGCTTAATAGCAATTCTGTATCTGGCCCTCGTGTGTCCATGGAGACAATCTGATAATGAGAAATTGACTTTCCGGTTCTCATGTTTCCATGGAGACAATCTGATAATGAGAAATTGGCTGTCTGGTTCTCATGTCTACAAGGAGACAATCTGATAAAGAGAAATTGGTTATACAGTCTGGTGGAGAGTGATTGGCTGGGAAAAAAGTAAAGAGAAACTGGCTAAGAGATCATGATCTCTGAAAGCATTCAGGGGTTTTCCCAGCTGGCAGAGGTATAAAGATAAGACAAAACAAATTAGCACCTAATAGAAGCACAGGCTGCACTATGCATCTTAGCATGGATAAACTTTCTTTTAGATTAACTCAAGTCTAAGAGTGCGGCTGTTAATTTGGGACATTTGTTTGCATTGGGAGGGTAAAACTTCAATATTAGAAGATGTACATAGTTTTGTGTGTTAGTATTAAATTAATAGGTTTTTAGGGGGATATTGGGTTTTTTTGTTTTTTTAGGGCTTTTAGTAAAATAAAATGTTTTGTAAGATGTGTGATAGGTAAACGGTGTATGCATGTAACACAAAAACTGGAACTAGACATTTAGCAAAAAAGGTGCTGTACATAAAAGGGTGGAATGATAACTTTTTAATACAGCAATGATTCCTGTAATGTCTTTAAATGCCAATGGTTTCCCAGATAAATAGAAAAAAGAAAGAATAGTGAACTATATTAAAAATGTAGAGTGCAAATAGCTGTGTTACAGGAGATGCACTTGGAAAGAACTGGACATATAAATTTGATGAAGAAAGATTTTCTGGATGGTTATTCAGTGGAATTCCAGGGATAAAGGAAAAGAGGAGTACTTATATTAATTGCAAGAGGGGCTCCAATAGTGATAGAAGAGGATAAAAAAGATAATGGTAGAGTTGTAGTGCTAAGTGGCTACTGGCAAGGGAGGATGATTACACTGTCATGTATTTATATTCTACCTAAAACTGCTGTAATAGAGCTTAAGAAAATTCTGGGAGAAATAATCTGTTTTTAGCAAAGGGTATTACATATAGCTGGAAACTGAAATTTGATTTGCAGCAGTGAAAAATGTGTCTGGGGGGCCCAGAGGGGAAAGTATAACAAAGGAGGGTAGATTTTTGAAGACATTTATGAACATATTTGGTATGGAAAATGTGAATTCAGTAATAGGAGTTTGGTGTGAATTTTCATATTATTCTCCAAGATGTAAAAACTGGGTTAGGATAGACAATTTACATTTTGCAGGAAAATGTGCATTTAATTGAAGGTCTTAATACACACCCAATAACTATTTCAGATCATACGCCAATAATAACTAAAGTAAAAACACAAGAGTAGTGAAATAAAAATAAAACACTGGCACTTTCCTACCTATCTATTGAAATGAGAGAAGTTTAAGGAATGGGTAGTCGAGATGATGCAGGAGCTATTCGAGGGGATAGAAATTACTTTACAGCTAGGGAGTGGGATGAAATTAAGGCATATTTTAAAAGTAGGTTGAAATAAAAGAAAGTAACAAGAATTATTCAGTGGGACTGACAAATGTTAAAGTGCTGTAGAACAGGGGGAATCTCCTAGAACAAGAAGAAGATCAACTACAGAATGCTAAGCAGAAAATAAAGGATTACCTTGATAATATGCCTCATAGTAAGACACTGTCCGGTTCGATTCTCAGCTAGAGCGTCTTCTGTGTGGAGACATGCGTGAATGGGTGTACCTTCGTTGAAGGTTGTGCGTCAGGGCTGGTAACTCGGCATGTAAAAATCAACTACCAATCATTAGCGGACCGGAGTTCTGCTGTGGTGACCCCTAACTGGGAAAAGTCGAACGACACAACAATAACCTTGATAATATATACAAGTTTATAAAGATTGCTGTTAAGCACCTGTTTTTATTAATGACACTAGAGCACAAAAACTTTTAGCACAATGACTCAGGCAACAGAAAGTAGAAAGGACTGCCGCCAAGCTTAAGGAAGGTAACGAGATCCTGTAGAGGTATTACAAATATTTCGGAAATTCTATGAAAGCTTGTATAAAGCAGAGAAATATGGAAATCAAGAAAAGGTGCAAATGAAAATGTTTATGGAAGAATTAAATATGCCAAGGTTAGAAGTATATGAGACTCAATGACTAAGGTTAGGATAGGAGGAGATGAGATAAAAATTGTGATGTATAACCAATGTACAAGAAATTTGGAAGCTAGGAGGGAGAAGACTGATAAAGATCTGGAAGGTTTTGTTTTACAGTATTTTAAGAGGAGGAGAAGTACCAACATCTTGGAAAATAACAGTGGTAGCTGTAATACCTAAAGAAGGTAAAGATCCATCAGATCTAGCTTCATACAGGCCAATTTCAACACTAAACCACGATTGTAAAGTGTTCACATGTATAATGGCTAATATAATGGCAAAAGTAATGCCAAAATTGATAAATATGTATCAGTGTGGTTTTGTGGAGGAGAGGCAAACATTTGACAACATTAACAGAATACTGATGATCCAGAGGGAAGCAGAACGTAAGAAAATACCACTATTGTTGATGGGCCTTGAAGCAGAGGAAACATTTGACAGAGTAAGCTGGGACTTTATCAAAAGGGCAATGCAAGCATTTGCATCCTTTTCTCAAGTTATGAGGTTGATTAGGAAGATCTATGGGGGATCGGAGGCAAAAATGAAAGTGAGTGGGGTTCTCTCTGATTTCTGTTTGAGCAGAGGAACCAGGCAAGGGTGTCCTCTTCCCCTTTATTATTTGAATTATGTTTAGAACCACTGGCAAGGAAAATAAGGGACTCAGAAATTCAAGTATATAATTGGTATGGTAGTCAAGAAAAGCTGGCTTTATTTGCAGATATTATTTTACACCTGATAAAATCAGAAAGAGACATTTCACTGTTGTGACATTTTGAGACACTTTCAGATCTTTTCGGGATCCAAAATTAATGAAGCTAAACAAAGGGAATAGTGGTAAACTATGTACCCGCACATGAATTGTTTTAGCAATATCCATATTTATGGGGACATGATAAAATTAAGTATTTAGGAGTATGGATTAAAAATTATTCTGGTATGGCAGCTAAGGATATGTGTGAAGAGACTAAAAAGATAATACAAACACTGTGAAAATAGAAGTTTTGCTATATGGATATGGATAGTAAGATAAAAGCAGTTAAAATGCTTTTAGTCCCATTAGTCTTACAGGTCAGGCAAATTATTATCAACCAGAGGAGAAGTTGTATATAGCAATTAATAAGGAGCTGAAGGACTTTATCTGGGAGGGGAAGACAGCAAGAGTCAGGTGGGATAAACTGATTCTTCCAGTAGAACAAGGTGGATTGGGATTAACCGATTTGGAGGGCTATTTCAGAGCTACAAAGTTAAGGCTCCTATGAGTAGCTGAAGCAGAAAACTATAATTCATTGTGAAAAGGGGTGATGAAGAAATGGGGGGAAGCTCAAGAAACAAGAAGGGACTGGGATTTTAGATACATGCTTTTAAGGAGAATAACAATAATAATAGAGAATATTATATCCTTAAAGTAGCAGAAAGTATCCTAAGAAGTCAGCATGGGAATGGAGAAAGGAGATTCTGCCAATAGGGATTACTGCAATTAGGGATATAGACAGTAGGCAAGAAGGGCTGGAATTCATTGGACAAAACTGGGAAAGAAACCAAGATATTGGGAACAAATAACTAGAGAGGGAAAGGTGATAAGGTGTAACGGGTACAAGCATGCAAAATCTGAAGGTAATGCTACTCAATGCTAGAAGTCTAAACCTCAAAATACACTCTCTCGAGGCACTCCTAAAAATGGAGAACATCGATATCTGTGCAGTAACTGAGACCTGGTTCAAGGCTCCAGAGAGCACCCCTGCAATACCAGGCTACAACTCTTACCACACTTTTCGGCCACCAAACCAGGACCGAAACACTAAAGGTGGAGGAGTGTCAATATTCACCAAGGATATTCACACCACCAGGCTAGTTGGCCAACACAATGTGTCTGAAATTCTCCAAGTGCAACTAACACTAGATAAGACTGCAATCCAAATTGTAGCTTGCTACAGATCCCCCACCATACCCCAAGATTCTCACTACACCTTTCTAAACATACTGGAAAATTTTAAGATAGAACCAAACACCCTAATACTGGGTGATTTTAACTACCCTGCCATTAACTGGGAAAACTACTCCTGTCCCAACACCTTTGCGCAACGGTTCTTGGAATTCATAAATTCCAATGCCCTGGATCAACTAATCCATAGTCCCACCAGGGGCTCCAATATCCTAGACCTGGTCATTACCAACATGGGAAATCAATGCTCCATACCTATGGTCACCCCTCGTTAGTCAGGTCTGACCATAAGCTAATCACCCTTAACATCCACATCCCACCCCACCCCCAGTAAAGAAACCACCATAAAAACTTCTCCAAAGCCAACTTCATGCTACTCGAGTCAGAAGTGACAAACTTCATAACAGCCTTGCAGACGGAACTGAAAGTTCAACTGCTGAATCCTACACTAAGGCACTGTACGAGCACATCCACTCATGCATGAATCGTGCCATCCCAAATAGAACCAAAATGCTCTCATCCAAAAAAGGAAGCCAATCTGGTGGTCCCCTGCCATAAACAAACTTTACAACAAAAGGAAGAAACTTTTGCAGAAAAGAGGAAAATCCCAGGATGCAAAACTCCCTTACTGGCCTCAGTAAGAAACTGAGATGCCTCATAAAATCCTCCAAAGCTAGTTACGAAAATAAAATTGCCAAAGATTCCAAAGACAACCACAAAGCATTCTATAACTATGTCAAGAATCTAAATGGCAATGCTCAGGTCTGCGCTGAGCTAAAACAGAATGGCATTAAATATACTGATCCAAAGGATATTGCCAATATCCTGGCAGATCGATTCAGTGCCAACTTCACCCCCCTCTCACCCCCTAAATGGCCCATCTCAATACCGGAAGATTGCCAGATTCCAGTAATAACAGCCACACAGGTACAAAACGCACTCTCTAAAGCCAAGAATACAGCATCCATGGGACCAGATGACATCCCGGGCTGTGTACTACATGAACTACAATATGAACTGGCACCTCACCTAAGTGTCATGTTTAATCATAGCCTCACCTCAGGTTTCATGCCCACTGAGTGGCGCAGAGCTACAGTTATCCCAATCCACAAGGGGGGATCCACCTTGGATCCCGGAAACTACCGTCCCATCAGTCTGACCAGCCTTATCTGCAAGGCCATGGAGCGTATTATCATGGAACTTATAAACAAAGACATTGGCAACCTTCAGTCACTGGACCCCACCCAGTTTGGATTGTGAAGGGCCGATCTTGTCTCCTGAATCTGATTGACTTCTTTGAATCAGTCTCCAGAGCCATGGACAAGGGTAAGGTGGTCCACACAGCCTATCTAGACCTTGCCAAGGCCTTTGACACCATCCCCCACTCTGGAATCATAGATAAACTTACTAAGTTGGGCATTAATCCCTATGTCACCCATTGGGTTGCTAAATGGCTTACTGATAGAACCCACACTGTAAAAGTAGCCGACTCCAAATCCAGCTCCAGACAAGTGACAAGTGGAGTACCTCAGGGTTCAGTCCTGGGGCCGCTCTTGTTTGGCATCTACTTCTCTGAAGTACAGGTCAACACTAAGGGACTCTGGCTAACAAAGTTTGCAGATGACTGCAAACTGGGAGCCATTATTGAATCCCCAAATGATGTGGATACTCTACAAAAGGGCCTTACAGAAACAGATGCTTGGTGCCAGAGCCATGGGCTCAAGCTCAATGTCAAGAAATGTATTGTTATCCCCTTTGGGAAAAACATGTATCCATGAATTACCATATAGGTGGCAGTACACTAAACACAGAAAGTGTGATAAGAGACTTAGGGACACAGGTGGACAGTGGTCTCACCTTCGAAAACCACATCGTCACAACAGTCAGGAAATCCTTCTATGTGGCACACCTCATCACGAAGGGCTTTTCATCCAGAAAAAAGGAGGTCATTGTCCCACTGTACTCATCCCTCATTAGACCCATTATAGAATACAACACCCCATTTGGTATGTACCTCTCAAGACATCTGCAACAACTGGAAAGGCCTCAGAAATACCTCACTAAAAGAATCACAGGCTTAAAGCAGATGCCCTACGCTGACCGCCTTAAAAAACTCCAACTATACTCTGTCGCATATCGTATACTCAGAGGCGATCTCTGCTTAACATACAAGGCCATGTCAAACCCAGAGCTGTTGGACATGCTACACTTAAAGAAATCCCAATCCCTCAGAGCTACGCGCTCAAGGGATCTAAACCTTGTCATCACAATAAACAAAACATGCTGGAGGGATAGGTTCCTGACCCAGAGACTCCCCAGACTCTGGAATAGATTGCCCATACATGTCAAGCAGAGTGCCTCTTTGGACCTCTTCAAGAGGAACCTTGACGATTGGATGGGAGAAAGGAAATTCACCCCAGGGATCACGTCAGTCGCCCTGCTAGACAGGGGTCCAGGAAAGTAAATAATGTGGGAAAAAATAGCCAGGGAATTGTTATGGCTAGGCTTGTATAGGCCCTAGGGCTGATAGCCTAGTACCAACCTATGAACCTATAGAATGTGAAGACGCCAATAATTTATTTGGACTATAGGTTAGAGATTGCCTTCCCTATGAAGGGTTGTTATCAGAGTATAGGCAAATAGAAATCAATGTGTGTGTGTGTGTGGGGGGGGGGTAAATGAAAAAGCAGGACTTGTAGAGTTTTTAGTAGAATCAAGAAAAGAGGCTGTCATTAAAAGAGGAATAATTAGTAGATGATATAAAATATTGCATGGTAACTATAAGAATCAATCAGTGGAGGTTAGAAATGATTGGGAAGAGTGATTGGATAAGCAGTTCACAAAGAAACAATAGGAGGACATATGTATATCTCTCAAATATGCAACAAAAATTTTGAAGATTTAGAATTTTTGCTTGGAAATGTTTACATAGATATTTTTTATACCCCAAGTAGACTCCAGAGAGTTTTTCCTTTGGTAGACAGCAAATGTTGGATGTGTGACAGGGAACAAAAGATAACTGGGAACATGTTTTCTGGGAGTGCAGTGAGTTGGTAGACTTTAAGGATTCCCTGCAGGATGCATGGTCAGTGATGCTGGATGGGCAGATTGGTGTGATGAGGGAGATGATTTTTCTGAGCTATGATACAGAATCAGAATTGCCAAGACATGGTAAGTCCATACTGTGTCTAATTGTAGTGGCTGCCAAAAAGCAATTACTGAAAAAATGGAAAGCAAAGTCTAAACCAAGTATTCTAGAAGTAGTGAATATATCAAGAGAGATAAAACAACTGGAATTGAGATATTTAGAAATGGGAAGGACCAAACTGCATAGGAAAAAATGAATTGTGGGGAACAATACATACAGGGGAGGAATGATGTTTAAAAGAAGGGAAGACTTAAATGAGCTATGTAATGTCTGACTGAAAATGAGTAGATTATAAGTGATGTATAATGTTTGTAACTGTGAGTGTGTCAGTAAGGTTTGTGATGTAGAATGCTTGCAGCTAGGATTGAGTCAGTGTGGTTTGTTTTTTCATTTATATAAATGTATGATTGCCCATGTTGTAAGTGATGGTTTGATAAAGATGTTTCTTGTTTAAAAAGAAAAAAGGGCAGGAATTAAATGTGTAATGTTGCTTAGGTTATATGATATATAGCAATATATGTGAAGTATGATGCTTGTAAATGTGAACTTATTAATAAAGTTTGAGTACTTTTATATAAACGTAAATTTGTCTATGTCACAAGTGATAATTCAATAAAGGTGGTTAAAAAAATACTTAAAATGGCAGACAGCAGAGTGTTTGTGGAGCATGCTTCCTCACTGTACATCAGGCAGAAGAGGGGTAAATTATTTATTCCATTATTCAAGGAATGTCAAGAAGCACACGAGATTCAAACTGTGGTATACAGCTATCTTCAAAATATTCTTTCCTTGACGGAATATTTTTTGATGCAATACATGCTAAGGAGGAAGTACAATAGTTTGTCCAACTAAATGTGAGCTGTGAAACAGGAGGAGAATCTCCTTGTTCTTCTGGTTATAAAGACCACAGAGAGACTGTGCCATTGAAATGTTTTCCAACGTTTCAATGGAAAATGCTTGAAAAGAGGAAAAAAGCACAAGACTTGACTAGACGATTCAAGAGTACATTGGAAATGAAGCAGACACAGGATATGGGAGATGGAGATGAACAGGAGTAAAAGTAATAGATTGGAAATTGACAAATGTGGGATTACATAGTTATATTTATATTTGTGAAACATTAAAGAACAAGAAAATCTGGGAATATTGGACTTTTTTGACTTTGTTAAATTTGTAGGGGACTATACCCTACTTCATATTGTTAATGTTTGGAAAAATACTTAGGAGAAGGAAAAATAACTGTAAGTAAAACAATTTTGTTCATAGTAGTAATATTTTTATATTTTCTTTGCATGTTATAAATGTTGTCTTAGTCATTTTTAAGTGTAATGAGAATACTAATGTAAACAGGTGCCCCTGTGTTTTTTTTTTCTCCCTTTCTCCTTGTTCAGTTTTAAGAAATGTAGGCACTGCAATGAAAAAAAAAAAAAAAAAAAAAAAAAAAAGGAAGGAAGAAGTAAGGTCTGGTCAAAAGAGCATGACAAAAGAAAAATATATGTACTTTTTTCATTCTTGCATTGGAGAATGACTGGACATACTCCTCTATGTAACACAAGCAGAAACCTATAATTCAACATGGAAAGGGATGATGATGAAACGGGGAAACTCAAGAAACATGGATAGAGTGGGATTTTGAATGCAGATTTCTAAAGGGAGCAAGAGTAATACTGAATATTATATTCGTAAAGTAGCAGAAAGTATTCTAACAACTAAGCCAACATGGGAATGGGGAAAGGAGATTATGCTGCTAGGGATGACTGCAATTAGGGATACAGACAATAGGCAAGAAGGTGCTTGAATTTATTGGAGAAAACTGACAAAGGAACCAAGGTATTAGGACCACATAACTTTAGAGGGAAGGTAATAGAATGGGAAGACGCCAAGAATTTATTTGGAGTGCAGGTTAGTGATTGCCTTCCATCATGGATTGATTTCTCTGAAATGGGGGGGGTCCTAAATGTGACTGTGAATATATCTAATTACAGAAACTGAGCACATCCTGTAACACTTTCTTGTACCAAAAAGTAATGGAGTTAGGAAAGGAAGGATTTTCAGGGAAAAAGCAGAGCAGCCATAACTGACAGCATTTTGCATTAGTTCAGCTAGGCCTACTGTATTGTTTGCTTAAATTATGTATCTATCGTATTACATCTGCTAACCAAACAATCTCTTTAAAATGTAATCAACAACTGTTAGCACAGGTGCAGACAACATAGGTAAACAAACATGCATTCCTTTTTTTCTTTCCGTAGAGGAGGAGGTGGAGCATCGTTATGACAAGTAACAGGGCTCAGCGGAGATCAAAATGCTTGACAGTAGGCATTTATCAGTATTAAACAATAATATATTTTCATTAAATAAATATAACAAATCCATGCGTGTATCCTAGGTTCCATTCAGCAGAGAGAGAGAGGAAAAAAAGGTTACATCATTGCAGCAGTCTGGTAATCAAAACAAATAGTGCACAAATAATTAAAGACTTTTAGGTATCCTTTACAGCATAATCAATAGTATTACCATTTGGTGGAGTTAATAATCTTTACAATAGGTAATAACAAGTTCATGCAGTGTACCTACTTAGTAAATTTTTGCTATGCCCTGTGAAAAAATATTTTAACAGCAACTTATGAGTCCTACTTGCCTCTGCGTTGAGTATGTGTATCTCTGTCTTTAATTTACTTTTTATTTCCCATTTGTCTTTGTGTTCCTTTTATGTTTCCTTTTGCATAGGTCCAGAAATCCCAGGAGCAACCCAACCACATACCTCCCAGGTCATGGAACAATGGCCACCTCCCTCTATGTGGCTGGGGACATCTTTATAGTATCAGGTTGGTGTATCCTGTTCTGTGGACACCCTGGTACGTGGCAGCCTGGAAAACTGTGAACAGTGCAAACTTTATGACCTGGTGGAGGATGCAGTTGAACAGGTGGTGGTGAGAAACCTTCAGCCAATAGAAGACCTTCTTCAGCAGGTTAAAGACTTGCTGACCTGATTGGTTCCAACCACCAAGCCACCAGAGATCACTGCCCTCACAACACTGGGGTTCCCCACAGCAGGTCCTTCAGGCAGAGTGGCTAATTGAGTTCCTCCAAACCGGAATGAAACATTTTCCAGCACCTCCCCCTACCCTTTAGAGTTCATCTGCCATCTGTATGTCTTGTGTCCTGTCAGACCACCATAGTGTTCTTGTCTGTCTTTGTTTGGCATGATTTCTTTAACTCTTCCAAAATCTCCTGTCCTACTTCCTCTTCTATCTTCCTTTAGCAACTTCCCTGCTGCATAAACATTTGAAAAATGGGGGGGGGGGTCTATTCCCTGCCAAAAAAAAAAATAATAATCCCCCTCAACCCTCCCACCTCCTTCAGCACAACCCTCTTGATATCTTTCTTCTGTAGCCCCCCCCCCCCAGTTTTAGCTATCCTATGTTCCCCTTTCCATCCTTATAAAGAGACATTTAGGGTGTCCACATTAGGACACCCTTAAATTCCATAAATAACAAATCTATCAGAGGAAAATAAAATCACAATTATTTGTCTCCTTTCCTAGAAATAAAATTGTATCTCCTTTCCTAGAAATAAGATGCTGTTAGGAATTTTGTAGTGGTGTCAGACTGTTTAGTAGTTGACTAAAGGTAGATAAGCAAATACACCTGAGTCTCATCTTCAGGCACCAGAGAAAAGATGTCAGGTGTTATTTTGAATCCAGGTGATCTCACACATGGTCATTTCCGATCACAGATGGATTGATAACACTGACAAAAAAAGCACAACCCTGTAATTAGATTAGGCAATATATCTTGAACTTCCTATCAAAAACAGGCATAAAAGATATGAGATTTAAAGTATATTTTGAAGACTTATATCTTAACAGTCAGGATGCTGTTTTTTACTGTCCTAGCATGGCTTTGATGGGTATTACTGCAAGTAAGTGGCAATAGAGAGGTGCCCAGTATGTTTCAGTCTTTGAACTTCAGGGTAATCATGTTATTTCACTATGCAGCAATGCTGATGACAACCACATAGATTAAAACATGTCCTAAAATACACTGCATAGAGTTAAAAAGATTGTTTAATGATACAGACCTTAAAGAACAAAGTAATTGCTGCCTGCATGGAGAATTCTTTGTTCTGTGTAATCAAAGGATGGTTTCTTTCTTACAGTTGCTGGCATTCCTACAAGGTCTCTTCACATTTTATCATCATGGGTATGAGCTGGCTACAGACTTCAGTGGCTTCAAAAGGGACCTTTCAATCAGCATTCAGAATGTAAGTACTAAACTGAAGTGCCTCATTGTCCTTCCTTTGTGATCATTGAAGTGCTCATCAGTTCACTTCAAATAACTGTTAAAACCAGTTTGATATACAAAGGGCAGGTCAAGAGAATAATAACAGCTCTGCGTGCTTAACACATAGTAAAACAACGAAGCAGTGCTGTTGATTATTATGCAATAGTAGTTTAGCAAAGTATTAAGCAGTGACTGTGTACATTGTACTTGTGATATTAATTTCAACCTTTCACATTTAATTATTATATTTTATGCCTTTGTTATATGTTCTGAATTATGCCTGAAGATGTTCTTTTAATCAGTCAGTCGTCCTGATTCACAAAAAGGTGAAAATTAATAAAAATAGTAACTTTTTGAGGCATACTTTTAAGATTTTACCTAGATACTGAGCTGATGTGAAAATACAAATATAGTGTGAGATCTTTTGGTTCATCACTGAATTACTGTAGCTTGCTTTGTATAACTACCAACTGTCTCTTTCATCTTTTTACATCTGCTGTAAGCATCTTTAAATTCCTCTTCAAACTGCATTCCACAAGCCTATCCAGCAGAGCCTTGTAGTCTTACTACCCTCTCATGAAGGAGTGAATTTTGAATGCAGGGGTGCAGATGTTTTTTTCAATTTGTACTCTAATATCTGGTACTGCTACACCCCCTCCGATGCATCTATACTGCCCCTCCAAAATTATATTCTGAGATGTCCACAGTCACTCTTAACTGGAATTTAATAACAGTGATTCACTGTAACAAGCCGCTCTACCACATCAAGGTAGTCAGTATCACAGAGGTCCATTCATACCCCACGCACAAAACTCGCACACCAGGGATGCTAAATGCTCTGGTTTTGATACCTTAAAAAAGCAGCCTAAACCATGCACAATATATGGTCATGTCACTGTTCATTTCAACAGCCTTGCATCTGACAGCACTGTCATAGAAATAGTGCAGGAAACCAAACTTCTAGATGTTATCTTTGACAATAAACTTTCATTTGACCCCCATATACAGCAAAATATAACGAAAGTTCATCAAAAACTGGGACTCTTATACAGAAACAAAAATTTTTTTTTACTGCAGCAACCAAAACTACCCTTGCAAAAACATTTTTACTTCCCTCCCTTCTTTATGGTGCCCCTATCTTAACTAAATTACAAAATTCTACCCTAAGGAAGTTTGAATAGTGCTACAACAAAGTTGCAAAGTTTGTCACAAACTCTAAATATCACACACACCACTGCAAACCATTCCTAGAATTAAACTGGCTTGAACTCCCCAACCAACTTGCCTTTATTCAGCTATCCACCTTACACAACCTTATTTTCAAGCCTACTACCTGCCCTGCACTAACCAATCTAGTCACACCTTACACACCAAATCGATCCTTGCGATCAGAAGACAAAAATCTCTTAGCTATCTCAAAACCCACACGAAAACCTGGTCACTCTCTGTATTCATACTCTGTCTCTGTACTTTGGAATTCACTACCTCTAGCTACCATGTCTATGTCTGGCCAAACCCATTTCAAAGCCTCTTTAAAAACATCATCTCAAAAATACATGGCTCTGCTCCTGCATAAAGCCTGCCTAATGCTCAGGTCTTCCTCTTTCTGTCACATTTCAATTCCTCACAGACTGCAAGATCCTAAGGCTCTTCTAACTCCTTCTCTGCTTGGATACCATATCCTTAAGCTACTGCTCAGGCTTTATTGCTTCTATTCTTCTTAACTCTCTCTCACTATCTATCTGCATCACTAACTTTCTGGCTGCTATTTTCCTAACTGAAACAAACATTCTATTTTGCTTGTACTATTACAGTCAATGTCACACATTGCACTACCCACGTACTACATTTTTTGACACTGTCTACATCATGTCTGGTGAGTGTGACTATTATTGTCTGTAGTGTTTTAACTGTATACAATTGTCTAGATGTGTAGTAATATATTGCAACATCTTGTAGCAGTTTGTTCTTTCAACTTATTTTTTGCATAGTATTTCTAATGTAATCTTTATTGTATTGGAGTATACTGTATTTGTTGTACTGTATGTGGAGTTTTTCTCCCCGGGCCTCTGCTGAAAATGGGTTGTGTAGACCCAGTCAGACCACCCTGGTAAACAAATGTCAAATACATAAATAATAAACAGCCCACAGTTCAGTCCAAAGGGAAGCCAGCTGGGCTGGGCTGTTGGCTGCTGTGGTGTAGGTACATTTAATAGCAGCCTAAGCCATGCACAGGAAACAGCCCACAACCCAGTCAACAGGGTTGGACAAGTCTGATCATTCATTTCAGCAAGCCTCTCTCCCATATCAAGGTAGTCAGTCCCACAGAGGTGCAGTCACACCACCACACAACACACCAACAAGAACAGGGGTACCTGCAGCCAGTCCCGCAAAGGTCCAGTAACACGTCACACACAACCACAGTGGACAGTAACTGCTGCTGGAAGCTGATGACTGCAGTGGTTTTGATGCATTTAACAAAATCAGCCTAAACCATTTGCAATAAGCAACTCCCAAAGCAGTCCAAAGGAAACCAGTTGGGCTAAGCTGTTGGCTGCCGTAGTTTTCATGTCATTTGGCAATTGCAACCTAAACCATTCACAGCAAGCAGGTCACAATCCATTCAAAAGAGAGGCCACCCATCCACAGTATACTGTCAGCCCACGACAATGTACAGCCAGCCATGAGTACCCAGCTGCCATCATCCTGATGGGCTGCTGTATCACCTTGGGAAGATATTAAACTGGCAATCATCACATGGATCAAAGTCTTTCAGCACCTGCGTGATATCAACATCGATGTCATCATGTATGCGCATCAAGGCCAAACCACTTAAGCATACATTAGATATAGTGTTTTGCAGCCAAGTCTTAATGCATCACAGAACACTGAATGACCTCACTGCAGAGGAAACAGTCACTGTTTATATTTTGATAAAATGCTGGGTTCAGCTGCTGTAGGGTTGAAATGATGGTGGTTGGCAGCTTGTCTCGTGCAACTGCTCTCCGTCTGCCCAAACATCGCTGAAACTGGGCAGACTGGATATGTCATAGGATCATAGGAACTTACTAGGCTAATGACCTTAGGACCTTTACAAGCCTAGCCAAGTTACCCTTGTTTCCATTATCAGCACCTACTGCCTCTGTTCAAGAGAGATATAGGTGGAACCCCTGGGGTGAATTTACGGTTACCAATCCAGTCTTCCAGATTGCATTTGAAGAGGGCCCATGAGGTGCTCTGTTTGACATGAAGTGAGAGTCTGTTCCAAAGGTATGGTAACCTCTGGGAGACAAATCTGTCCCTCCATCAGGTTCTATTAATGTCACATACCAGGTCACTTTAGAGTGAGTAACGCGTGTGCCATCTGACTTGCGGATATGCAGCATTTACAATAAAGCAGGGTTAGAGATTGCCCTATATGCAAGACAGAGATCACCTCTTAGTAGTCTGCATGAAACAGAATAAAGTGATAGTGATTTCAGCCGATCCTCATAGGAAAGATGCTGAAGACCTTGAATTTTCCATGTGAGGACCCTTTGTGGTCCCTCCAGTTGCTGCAGGTGCTTGGAAAGGTACATAACCAAATGGAGCGTTGTACTCAATTATTGGCCTGATGAGGGAAAAGTATAGGGAGGTTATAACTCCTTTTTTTATGGAGGCAGTTCCCTCACTTATGGAATGAGCAATATAGAATGCCTTTCTTACCACTGTGGAGACATGGTGATCAAAGGTAAGGTTGCTATCAATCTATGCCCAGATCTCTCACCACTGGGTGCATACTTAGGGTGTTGCTATTGTTATGGTAGTTAGGAAGGAACATCGCTCTTGCCAAAAGGGATGATGATACATTTTTTGCATTGAGTTTAAGGCCGTGACTTTGGCACCAGTCATTTGTTTGCGCAAGGCCCTCTTGTAGGATGCTGACAGTGTTTGGAGATTCTTTGACCACTCCCAGTTTGCAGTTGTCAGCAAAATTTGTCAGCGGCAGACCTTTAGTTTTTGCTCGTACTTCATAGAAATAGAATTCAAACAGTAGATTGGAGGTGGATTTCCCCTTTTTTGATTGTATGGGTTTTGTCAGTGTGCCAGTTGGCGACCCACCTAATGATATACAGGATGATACCTAGCTGGATGAGTTTGTCAATGATACCCAAGTGTGATGTAGTGTCAAAACCCTTCAATAAGTTTAGCTAGGCTGTATGCACAGATTTCCCCTCGTCCAAGGCCTTGGTGATTGTCTTAAAGAAGTTCTTTGACAAATCCAAACTGAGTAAGGTCAAATGTTTAGAGATTACCTATATCTTTGTTGATAAGGTCCATGGTGATTTGCTCCATGGCCTTGCAGATAAGGCTAGTCAGGCTAATAGGTCTATAGTTGCTGGGGTCAGTGGAAGCACCACCGTTGTGCAAAGGGATAATGGTGGCCATTTTCCATTCATCTGGGAGAAGCCAGTGCTTAGACTATGGTTGAAAAGAGTACCCAATAGTGTTGCTAATTCTAGTTGGAGCCCATTTAGGATGAAGCCAGGGATGTTATCAGGTCCCATAGATGCTGTGTTTTTGGCCTTGGAGAGGGCATTTACGACCTGCTGTTTAGAGATGCAAGGTAGGGGACAGGTGATAGGGATGCCATGGAGTACGTGTGGCAGGGACAGGTGGAGTACATGTGGCAGGGACAGGGGAGTGAACCCATTGGCTAACAGATTAGCTATATCCACAGGCTCCGTGTATATGGTATCATTAACTACCATTTTGGCGCAAATCTGGGCCTTTCCTTTAAGGTTATGGATGTAACTAAAGAATGCGTTATGATTGTCCTTAGTTGAGGAAGCTAATTTGGATTCATAATTTGCTTTGGAGGACTTTACAATTAGTTATATTTTCTTGTTTAAGCTGAGGAGGGAGGGTTTCCAGTTTAGGGCCCACTCCCTCTTACTCTTAGGTTCATAGGTAGGTACTAGGCTATTGGCCCGAGGGCCTATATAAGCCTAGCCAAACGGTACCCTGACTTTTGCCACCCAAGAAAATTATTTTCCTGTGCCCCTGTCAAGCAGAGCCACAGAAGTGATCCCCGGGGTGAATTTCCTATCTTCCATCCAGTCATCAAGATTTTTCTTGAAGAGTGCTAATGAGGAGCTTTGTTTGATATAGATAGTTAGTTTGTTCCAGAGTATGGGAAGTCTCTGAGACAGGAATCTATCCCTCCAACATGTTCTGTTTATTGTGGTGACAAGGTTTAGGTCCCAAGAGTGTGTAGCTCGGAGGGATTGGGATTTCTTTACGTGGAGCATGTCCAACAGCTCTGGTTTTGACATAGCTTTGTATGTTAGGCAGAGATCGCCTCTGAGTAGGCGATATGCAACAGAGTAAAGCTGATGTTTTTTGAGACGGTCTGCATAGGGCATCTGTTTGAGGCCGGTAATCCTCTTTGTGAGGTATTTCTGTGGCCTTTCCAGTTGTTGTAGATGTCTTGTGAGGTACATACCAAAAGGGGTGTTGCATTCTATAATGGGTCTAATGAGTGATGAGTAGAGGGGAACAATGACTTCTTTTTCCCTGGATGAGAAACCTTTTGTGATGAGGTGTGCCATGTAGAAGGATTTCCTGACTACTGTGGCGATGTGATTATCAAAGGAGAGACTACTGTCCACCTATGTCCCAAGGTCTGTTATCACATTTTCGGTGTTAAGTAGACTACCATCTATGTGGTAGTTCATGGGTACAGAGTTTTTACCAAAAGAGATGACAATGTACTTTTTGGCATTGAGCTTGAGGCCATGGCTTTGACACCAGGCATCTGTCTCAGTGAGGCCCTTTTGTAGGATGTCCACATCGTTAGGAGATTTGATTATGGCTCCTAGTTTGCAGTCATCTGCGAACTTTGTAAGCCAAAGACCTTCTGTGTTAGCCTGTACTTCAGAGAAGTAGATACCAAACAGGAGAGGACCTAGGAATGAACCCTGTGGTACTCCACTTGTCACTGGTCTGAAGTTGGATTTAGAGTCTGCTATTTAAACAGTGTGGGTTCGGTCAGTGAGCCAGTTGGCAACCTATCTTGTGACATAGGGATTTATACCTAGTTTAGTGAGTTTGTCTATAATTCCAGAGTGGGAGATGGTGTCGAAAGCCTTGGCGAGATCTAGATAGGCTGTGTGTACCACCTTACCCTCATCTACAGCTTTGGTGACCGCTTCAAAGAAGTCTATCAGGTTTAGGAGACATGATCTGCCTTTACAAACCCGAACTGGGTAGGGTCCAGAGTTTGGACATTACCAGTGTCATTGTTTATAAGTTCCATGATGATACGCTCCATAGCCTTGCATAGACAACAATTTCTTTCTTTTATTGTAAAGCCTGTTAATGGCAGTTGTCCACCAGGCAGGTTTGCTTTTCCTTGAAGAGCTTATTTTGGTCCTAGCCAATACTGCTGAGTCAATGCAGTTATATAGGTGTTTATATAAACATTGGTATAGAACTTGGCATAGTTGCCATTTCATCTGAGGGGGGAGGTGCAGTGAAGCTATTTATACCCATCCTGTAAGAGGTTATAATCTGCTTTGGAGATTTTTTTTTTAGTATAGTAGCTGCTGGGATGGGGAGCGAGTGGTGCAGGTGTGATAGTTCCTTTGAATGAGACTGATTTGTGGTCAGCTCTCACCAGGGAAGACCTCACAGTGGGGCTGCTTCAGTGGTCCCCCATATTGGTAAACACCAAATCCAGGATGTTGGTGCCCCTTGTAGGGGTTTAGCCAGTCAATGGATGGGTAGTTGAATAGCCCAAGACCACGGTGTTTGGTTGTATCTTGATAGACTCAAGTAGATCTAAATAGGCAGAGTGGGTGTCTTGATTCATGTAGGAGGTCCTGTAGCTGGCAATGACTTGAATAGGTGTTCTGCCAACAGTTAATTGCACCTGAAGTATCTCCAGGGAATCATACTGTTTAATCAATTTGGAGGTGTATTTATCTTTATTGAATATTGGTATACTGCCTCCTTTAGTTTTCATGTCTACAGTTTGTGGTCTGAACATGTGGAAAGGGGTGTAACCCGGTATGGCTGAGGTGCTCTCCACAGCTTTGAACTAGGTCTCTGTGAGTGCATGCATTGTACAATTCAACCACTTTTTCATCTTCTTCCAAAGCATACAGCATCTTTGGCACCAAATACTGTGCAATGAAACATGGGCAGTATTCTGTAAGTTGGTCTTTCATTTCACCTATGACATGATCCAGGAATGGGATGAACTGTTCTTTCAGTAGTGCTCCTTTGGGTCAACAGCACCAGTATTGCTTCTTTGAGTCTGCCTTCAACAGATCCTTGGAACACTTTCTTTTAGCATGACTCTGGCTGCCAGGTGTTTGACTTTTTCATATAACTCTGAAAAAGAATTGTCAGCATTTGATCTCATTGCTCGAAGAGTGTTAGTGACAGCATTTGCTTCTTCACAAGCCTGAATCAATTCAACTTAATCATACCAAGCACAGACTCCATTGTAACCAAAGCTATGATGAAATTGAATATTTTCATAATTACAGATATCTTTGCTGTACTCAGTAGTAAACTCTTAAGTGGTGATAAGGATGACATATTTATTCTTGCGGCTGTGCAAGCAATCAGCCTAACTCATCCACCAGGTGTTGCTAGGTTCCTGAAGTGAAGTACTTCTGTCTTCATATTCATACTCACATGGCAACTGTGTGAATTCCTTAATGTGGGCTAAATATGCATTGTTATGTTTAGTGGATGAATTTAGCATTGCAGTTAATCTCCTACAGGTGTCGAAAGTGTTTGTCATATCATGCATTGCACATGAAAGAATTATGGCAGTGTTGAGGTTGTGCACTTTTTAGGCATTCTACACAGCTTCTGGAAATGGCCAGGCATGTTGGTCCGTCTGTCATAGCCTGTCCTCACAATAGCTCCTTGTCCACACCTCATGCTGCAAGTGTCTGTAGAAAAAGGTCAGCTAAAGCTTTTCCTGAGGTGTCTTATGCTTCAACAAATTCAATGAAGTCCTCACAGATTTCTACATTTCTGTCACTTCTACAAACATAACGTTGAGCCAGAGTCACTTGCTCCTTATGAGAGATGTCAGTTGTTCCATCAGCAATTACAATGAAGAACTTTGCCCCTTTAACTCTACTTACATTTTGTCTGTGAATCTGTAACCCTGTAAGATTAATAATTTCATTTTGAATTTGTGCTGAAGTGTACAGTGCATTTTGTGGACCCTCCCTTAAATGGACGGCGAGTAGAGTCCTCTTCTGCTATGTATTCAGACAGTGCTTTAAAGTTTTATGTGCAAGTCAGTTTTTCATGCAGTGACAAATTCTGTCATCCACAGAGAAGAATTATCCACATGATGCATCTCAAGGCATGAACTGTGCATTTCTGTAACTTCTTTTCTTTCTGTGCAATGCACTGATAAACTGCTTGCAGTTGGCCAGAGCGTATTTCTAAAAATGCCTCTAACTTTGCAAGTGCATTTCCGTGGTCCTTTGACTGGCTATGTTCAAGAGTCTTCCTTGCATTAGACCAATCAGTCATAGGCATGTTGACCAACACACACACATTCTAGATGTGTTGAAGACAAAGCATGGACCACAGAAGACTCCATCCAAACTCTGTGAATACTGTGGAAACTTGAATTCATGCAGAAGCTGTGGACTGAATCTTCTGTTTTGCTGGCTTTCAGAATACCCCATGAAACACATATGGAACTCAAAGCATTCAGGGGGTAGCCACTTTATGATCAAGATGGTCTTTTTGTCGATATATGTGAGATGACCATATTTGCACAAGCCAATGTCATAATCTTTTCTTATGGCATCATTCATGCTGTTACAAACTGCAGGATTGTTGCAAGAATGTTTGGAGAGTTGCACATGTTCTGCTGCAGTACTTGAGGAGTCCACCTCTGTCATGGCACTTGTTTGAAGATTATCTTGGTGGAGGATATCATGCATTCTTTTATCAAATCCCATCTTGGTTTCCACATCAGTCACGTCACCAGTGCTGTCATAGATGCAAGTGGATGTAGGGCAGGCCTCCTGTCACATTCATGACTTTCATATGGAATTACAGATACTTGTTCTTGACTCCTTGACTCACAGGATCAACTGGAAGAAAGCTGCTTGGATTTTGAAGACATGTAGTTGATTCTCCAAGAACGTGTGGTTGTGCAACACCTCTCATAGGTGCTTTTCACTGTATCACAATGACTAAAAAGAAAGGGGGAGGCTAGTGAGAATGATTGCTGCAATGTATTAAGACAAGTGTTGCCAAAAGAGCTTGTAATAAAGCACTGTATGCTGATGCATAATCTACACTGCTGTGTAGTATGCCTTATCCTGAAGCAAGTTGTCCTTCACCCAGCCCTCCTCCTGCTACAGGCAGTGACTGTTCCATGACATATCTTTCCACAATCTAAAATAATTATTCAGTATTGTACTGTCCTTCTGAAACCACTGCACGTACAACAGGATTCAAAGGCTTTTCAGCTTGCCTGCTGAAAAGAACCTACTTAGTATATGCTGTTGCACAATGCATGACTGAAGCAATCACATGTTTACTCTCAGTAAAATAAGTGCAGAGATACTGCTAGCCTGGTGCTACCATACTCATTACACAGATTATGAATAACTTTACAGTTCTCCCCCTCCAAAAAGTGCTAGCTACATGATACAAAGGCAATAACAAATTATACATGACATAATCACTGCAAAACTGTCAGTAACATGCTTGAAAAATCTTGGTTATATGTGCACTGAAATCTCATTTAAAGGATCCTTCTTAAATCCATCTGTTGATGTGTTGAGTTATAGAGTGCCATGGATGGTAATGGTGTTAAGTTTTAATAATGAATGGAAAGTGAAAATATGGGCTACTACATGCAAAGTATGTCAGTATATATGTTATTGTTGTCTACCAAAGGTAGGTCACAATTACAAGGCTAAGTTTGGAGCTCTATACATTGTTGTTGATGTGGTTTACAATTACTGGTCAGTTATGTACAAAGGGTTTTAACTTAAGTCAAGAAGGCAGATAAACTTGCTGATACCTGTGGTGCCTCTTCCAGTCGAGCATGCTTTGCCTTCCTTTGCTGTGCACCTGATATTTGTTTTCATTTCAGTATAGACTCCATTCCTACAATACAGACTCATAAACAGAAATGCACATTTCTCCTGCCTACTAAAGTCAAGGCAATGCATTATAAAGTTACATTTTTACAGGCAGCATTCCAATGAACAGCTGACTTCATTTTTGGCCAGAACTTCATCTCAGTACATGACAATTACGTATGACTGTTAGATGCGCTCCAAAGCCATGCAGCATGGAGAAGGCTAGAGGAGCCCAGCTACATGTCAGATTTAGTCACAGACTGGATGCTAGCATGACAAGGAAAATAAGCAACAGAAATGCATGAAAAAAAATCACTGAAAAGCTTAGTTAAGTACAAGTTCAGCTAGTGTATGTTTCACTACTGGGGCAAGGAAAATGGATAAGATTCCTAGCTACCAGTACATCTAATATTCCATGCATGTGGAAGCCTAAAGCAGGCTACATTCTTACATTTTAGTCACAGATTGGTTACCCAGAGAAGCTTTAAAACATCAGTGACAGTGACAAAAATTACAGGAAGCCTGCTTCAGTGTGCAAGGGGATGGGTGGAACAGCAGCAGCATTTAGTTATGAGAAGGAAGGCAAAAAAGAATGCTGCTTCTTAAGCCAGTTGCAGTTAAGTGTGGAATGTATTTTTATTAATGTCAAGTAACTGTTTATTATACTTCAGTTATAGCCTATGCAGTCCTTTTACATGGTGCATTTGAACTCTGCCAATGGTGACTGAATTCTTATTATTTATTCATTTTTTTATCCCTCCATCCATATCTTTACACTTAACTAGGAGTTGAAACAAGAAACTGCACTCCCCGGAAGCACTCCACACTTTGGAAGATGCTGACATCTGTGCAGTCACCAAGACATGGTTCAAAGGCGAGGAAAGCACCCTGGTCGTGCAGGGCTACAGTACCTTCCATATGTTCAGACCACAAACTGAGCATAAAAGAACCAGAGGAGGAGATGTATTTATCTTTATTAAGGATACGTACACCTCGAGACTGGTCAAATAGTATGACTCTGTTGAGCTATTCCATGTCCAATTACTTATAGGCAAAGCCCCCTACCACATCATAGCTAGCTATAGGTCCCCCACCATGAAACAGGAAAAGCATACCACATATCTGGACTTGCTGGATTCACTTGGCATACAGCCCAACACCTTACTCATGGATTATTCTAATTATCCTACCACTGACTAGGAAACATACATGACCACAAACATGCTGGCTCAGAGGTTATTGGACTTTGTCAATGCAGATGCTCTAGAACAGGTAGTTAGCACACCCACAAGAAGCTCAAATGTCCTGGATGTAGTACTCACTAACATGAGAGAGCATTGCACACCCCTCTCCCCCGTGTGATGTCCTCCCTGGTACGATTGGACCATAAATCAGTCTCATTCAGTGAAATTATAAGACCAGATACCCCATCAAGCTCAAAAATGCTTAAGATTTTTTCTAAGACAAATTACGTCTTACTAAGTGATGGTATAAAAAGTTTCAAAGCTCCCTCAAATGCACATAACATGGACTGCTATGCAGAGGTGTGCACCAATGCCTTGTATAACCACTTAAGCAGTTGTATGGAATTGGCTATACCTGACCGGACTAAAACCAGGTCTTGCCAAAAAAAAACAAGCCACTGTGGTAGACCCTAAGTATAAACAGGCTATACAACAAGAGAAAGAAACTAATGTCCAAGAACAAGAGGGAACTGCCTCTGCAGAGGAAGAAATCTCTCTCTAGCATAAATAAACAAATTATAGATCCTGTCATGTCCTCCAAAGCCAATTACGAAGCAAAAATAGCCTCCCTAGCCAAGGATAATCACAAGGCACTCTTTAAGTACATCTGTAATCTAGAAGGGAATACCCAGCTATGTACTGAACTGGTTGTGGATGGCACCACCCATACTCAAGTGGAGGTAATAGCCAACCTGCTAGCTGACCAATTTGGAGAAAACTTCACTCCCCTGTCCCCTCCAGTCATCCCCCAGAGTATACCTGCCACCATTCCTCAGCCTATTATCTCAGAAGAGCAGGTCATCTTGGCACTCTCCAAGGCATGGTCAGTGGGACCAGACAACATCCCAGGTTGCATTTTAAGCAACTTAAAACATGACCTAGCAGACCCACTTGGAAACCTGTTTAACCAGAGCCTGAGAACTTTCTGTGTTCTGGCAGAATGTAGGATAACAACAGTAATCCCTCTGCACCAAGGGAGACTATCAAGTGACCCTGGGAATTATAGGCCCATGAGCTTGACTAGCCTCATCTGCAAGACCATGGAAAGAATCATTATAGACCTTGTTAACAAGGACATAGGTAATCTGCAAACTCTGGACCCAACCCAGTTCAGATTTGTTAAAGGGAGAGCGTGCCTGTTAAACGTTTGACTTCTTAGAGAAAGTCAGCAAAGCCCTGGACAAGGAAAAGACAGTGCATATGACCTATCTTAAATTACCCAAGGCATTTGACACAATTCCCCCACTCGGGTGTTATAGAGGAATGCCCCAATTGGGAATTAACCCCTACATTACCAGATGGGTTGCCAACTGGTTCACCAACAGGACACATACTATCAAAGTGGGTGACTTCACATGTAGCAAAAGACCAGTCACCAGTGGCGTACCACAGGGTTCTGTGCTGGGACCCGTACTGTTCAGAATTCATTTCTCAGACATCCTGGCAAACTTGGATAGCCTGTGGAAGACCAAGTTCACTGGGGATTGCAAATTGGGAGTAATTATTGAGCCCCCCAATTATATTAATATACTGAAGACAGGGTTAATACAGAAAAATGATTGGTGCCAAAGCCAAGAATTAAAGCAAAATGCAAAAAAGTGCATTCTTATTCCCTTTGTGGAAGTTGACATCCCTGCTAATTACATTATAAACAGCACCCCTCGAAGTGTAGACCCAGTGGTGCATGATGTGGGTAGTCATGTTGCTAGCATTCTGAACTTTGACCACCACATATCCACAGTAGTAAGGAATACAGTGCTCCCTTTTGCACGTACCTCACCAGACACCTGCAACAATTGGAGAGATCGCAGAGGTTTCTCACCAAGAAATTACAAGGTACACAAAACAAGTCTTACATGGAAAGACTGAAAGGCCTTATCACTGTATTCTGTCTTCTACAGGTTAATAAGGGGTGACATGTTACCAGGCTTACAAAGCAGTCTTTGACAAAGTCCTGATGGAAATGGTACACATCCGTAAATCAAACTGTAGAAGGACCACTTGCTCCAGGGATCTTAACCTAGCCTCTGACATGAAACGGGTCATCCTGGAGAGATATGTACATCTCACAGAGATTGCTACTTCTCTGGAACAAGCTTGCAGTTCATGTGAAACAAAGCCCCTGCTTGACCCTCTTCAAACGCAACCTAGATCAATGGATGGATGACCACAAATTCATTCCTGGGGTGGTGTCCATGTCCCTCCTGGACAGAGGAAGTTTGTGTTATCTATAAATCCTTAACTCTGTGAACTTCACCTATCCACCAGCAATTGGGGCAACTCAGGGTAAATATGGCTAGGCTTGTAAGGGATCTAGGGCCATTATCTTAGTAACTTCCTATGAACTTTAATTTATACCCTACTTTCAACAACATTTGACAGTAACAACCAAAATTAAGAATAAAAAACAGAATGCATAAAACAAAAAAGTACACAGAAAAAAAGAGTTAAGTGGGAAACATCATATTCGGTAACTTAAACTTTGAATTTCCTCTTTACATCCAGTTTCATTTTCTCTTTTGTCCTTTTTACTCTGGCTGTCTTTCCCCTCTTACTGCACTTCCAATTATCCTTTATGTGTCTCTCCTGAGGCATCTCCCCACTGCTTTATTTTTTCTCATTTACATCACCTTCTGCAGCCTGGGTATCACTTAGCCACTCCTAGTTTTGTCATTCTTTTCTGTAGCACATTCCCCACTTATCTCTTTTCTTTTCTCCCTTTCTCTGCTATTTGTTTCATCATTTGTTTTTCTCTCTTCCCCTGTTGTTGGGTCCTATTTGTTTTTCCCATTTTTTTTAATATCTTTCTTTTCTATCATCATTAATAAACCTGTCACCTCTGTACTTTTTTGAAATTAAATTCTCATACCTTAGCACAAATATTTTTTCCCTGTTATCCCAGGCTTTGGGATCTCTTCCTCTGCAATGGTCTTTTATACCCTTCCAGGCCTTCACAAGTCCAGAATATAAGTGCACATTTGCCACTTCCCCATATGGCACTTCCCGTAAATCCTTCCCACCCTGGCAACATCCTAGTCAACTTAACTGGCAAATGACATTACTTGTGAAAATTTTAAATTTGACAACTTTGAGACATATTTATGTAGTTTTAGTATATGCTTCCAGTTTTTCATTCTTTATCTGCTCTTGTATTTCTTTTTCCCAACATCTCTCCATTTCTTCAATTTTTCAACTTTCTGTCCCTCCCAGCCACCTTTTCCCTGAATTCAGTATTCCTTTTATAGGTTTGCTCTGTATTCTTCTTGTCTTTTCTTCACAATTTCTGGTTCCTCCTTCCTTTTCCCTCTCTCTCCTTCCAGCCTCCTTCATCATACATTTATCTCTTGATGCTTCCATTCCAAATTCTACTCTAACTGAAATTCTTCCTTCAGCTCTTCCCATGACTTCATTTCCCCCTGGTTAACACTTGAGGCCAAACTTTGTCTTGCTTCATCCTCCATCTCCAAGTAACTGCTCCATTATCCTCTTTCCCTCTTAGTTCCTCCCTATAGCTCTTAACCAATCTTTCTATTTTTTAATTCTGTTTTCTGCTGTGGAATATTAAATAATCTGTGAGCTTCACTTATCTATGACAGCTGCAGTTTTTGACTTGGCCTTCCCAACAAGATATCCACTACATCTACCCTTATTCCCCCTGTTTCCTCTCTGTCCCTTACCGTATCCTTCCAATCTGCTTAATACACCTTGCCTGTTATTCTTAGCATGTTGCCACCATACAGGCTTGAAGTTTTGTGTTTTGTCTGTTATAACCTATACTATGATTTCTGCCCAGACTTTCTCAAAATGTCCCATAGCCCTGCTAGATCTTCTTAGTATCATGGCATAGTAAGTAACACATCATCTGCATATAAAGTGTGGTCTTTTTACTCTTCTCCCCACCTAAATCCTCTAATTTATGATCTCTTTATTGCCTCTGCTAAAGGCTTGATGTACTTTGCAAAAAGCAGCAGCAATAGGGAACATCCTTGTCTTGTTCCTCATTATGTTATCACTCTTTTTGACAGTCTTGCTTTTTTTTTTTTTTTTTACTGTCTATTAGCTATGTCCACTGTTTTGGAATGCCTCATCTCTCTCTGCCACTTCAGATAAATACTTCCAACTTACTCAGTTAAATGCCTTCTCTGCACTTAAATTCCCCTCTTTCTCCTCTGTATCCTGCATTATCAGTAATGTTATGGGCAAGTTATCTGAAGTCCTCTGACCTCCCAGGAATTCTGTTTGGTTCCTTTATATCATTTTAGATAATATATTTCCCAGTCGATCCCCTTGTATCTACACAAGACATTTGAAATCATGATTTAAAATGGATATTTGCCTGTAAGACATCGGAGACATTGGCTTCTTCCCTTCATTTCCTTGTACATCACTGACATTATTGCCTTCTTCCATGATTTCTGTGGAGATGCCCCTTCATGATGTCATTAAATAAAAGTACCCATCCATCTCCTACCTCATTATTCAATAATTCCTACATCGCAATAGGTTTACTATCACTTCTTGGTGCTTTCCCTTATGTCAGTCTCCCCTATGTTCTTATTACATCTTC
Organism: Protopterus annectens; assembly: GCF_019279795.1. Lineage (NCBI taxonomy): Eukaryota > Metazoa > Chordata > Ceratodontiformes > Protopteridae > Protopterus > Protopterus annectens. The sequence goes on along the minus strand of NC_056733.1, from coordinate 1,263,664,454 downwards.
CTGTCCCATAGAACTTGCTAACCTTCCACTTTCTTTCTTCTCTTAGTTTTTTAAACACCAGGATTTCTTATCTTCCTCCTTGTTGATTTTCCTCTGTATATAAATCCTGGTAATACTCTCTGAATCCTTCCAAAATGTCACTGAGCTGCTGATCTATTCTGTCTTTACATAGAGAGATCTTATAGAGCACTCCTGTTTCTTGCTGTCTTAGCTTCACCATTAGTGTCTTCATGAATTTCAAGTTAGCACTAAAATATAAACTCTCTACTGCTGCCCTCCCCAACAGCATTTAATCCTTCCATTTTTAGGAGGGATGCTATCACCTCTACTTCATTCTGATAGCTTTCTCTAATGCTCCACATCCAGTGCTGCATCTACTGCAGACTAACACCAGTGTTAACATGAATTCTAAAGGCTTCTTGAGAGACAGTGCTTTCTTGTATCTGTGTGTGTATGTGTGTGTGTGTGTGTGTGGGGGGGGGGGTTGCTTAACTTGTGACTAGCCTTTGTTTCCCCTCCTTTCCTGGATTACATTATTTGCACTGTGGGAGTGATTGTGCAGTGGGAGTGGGTGACGTCTTGCCTCACCTCCTTGGAAGCTCAGCCTTGTTCCCACTTTATCCCCATTTTAGACTGCAGCCACCCTTATGCAAACCCCAGCATCCTCCTCCAGGGATGCTTTGGGGAACACCCATGTAATCACCTCTCACTCCAGGGTGTGCACACCCCCATCCCTCCCTGTCATTCCATCAGATGCTCAAGCCGCTAATTGACACCTGTACTGCAGTCAGGACATTATTCCTCTAACCTATGGAAGGGGCATCTTCCCTTTTTGTAGTATATGCTTTATTTCCCTCTCTTTCTTTCCTACTCTGCGTTCCTTTCTGTCTGCATTTATGTTGACTGTTATTTCCTGTCACATAATCCCACTATGTTTCTGCCTCCCTTTTATCTGCTTTTGCATTTCTTTTTTCTTCCCTTCTGATTTATTTCTCCCCCTGTACTTTTGCTGCTAAGACTTCTGTGAGCACTCTGGTTAACCACTCTTTGTCCTCCATTCCTACCAGTAAATATACTGGTAATCCCCAGTTCCTGCCTAGTTTATCTTACTGTTTTCCTCTAATTTGCAGACCTACTATAGCATTTTCTGATACTGTAATAGGCTTTATTCTCAACATCTGTTTATGGCCAACTATGATTTATACTCTTTCCATTCCTGACTAACAGTTATGCCAATGTGAATAAAATGAAAGTACTCATCCTCCTGTTTTTCCATGCATTAATCCAACCCCCAATTTCAAAGTAATTTTTAAAAAACCTTCCTTCCTTTATTAGTTTCCTGGTTCTTGGTCATCTATTCCCTGCCTTTCTACTAGTGATAAAATTCCAGTCTCCTCTGCATATTCCTGCCCCTTCCTGAATCCTTACTAATGCCACTAGAATTTCCATGAACACCTGTATTATGCTTCTGAGGGGGGATATATATCAGTACTACCAAAATGTTTATTCCATGTAAAGTACCCTTAAGCCCTGTATAGTCTCCCCTCCTGTCTTCTGTCCTTTCCTCCATTTAAAATGGAAATGTCTTCTTCATCAACACCACTGTCTCTCTTTACTTCTTACATCCCCAGTATGCTTTTGCTATTAAATTATACCCTCTCACTTTAAGTTTTATATGTTTTTCCTTCATTAAATGTATTTTTTGTAAAGCAGATATTTCCTTCGTGGTTCTTTACATATGTCCCATCACTCTCTCCTCTTGGTTCAACTACCTAGATAATTAACATTTCCAGAACTTATACTAACTGTAGTTTCCTCTACCATTTTACTTCTCTGACCTATTTATCCCTTTATCGTTCATCCCCATTATGTTTTCATCTCTTCTAACTATATCATTTCCTTTCATTTCTCTGCCTTCCTTCCCCAGTCTCTTTTCTCCACAAGCCAAAACGTCCCCCAACCTATATATATAAAAATTCAGTTAAAGGTAAGAAATAACATTCATGTATAAACATTCTCACTTCTCTATTTGAGCCTACGTTTCTTCAGATGGGATCTTATACTAACATAGGGATTAAGTCCTGGTGGATACTGTGCCCTTAATTTCAGTATCCATCTAAGTTCTACACTCTCTAAATTATTAAAATTATCTCCTTTTCTTTCACTATAAGTACTTATTTGTAGTACTTTAAAGGCAAACTTATGGTCATGATGTTCCATAATATGTTTAGCTAAAGCACTTTTTGGATCCGCTTTTTTAACATCATTCATATGTTCTTGTATTCTATCTCTCAGGCGTCTTGTGGTCATACCTACATAAAAAACTGGGCATGACTCACAATTCGCCAGATAAATCATGTTCTTAGCATCACATGTAGCTAAAAACCTAGGTTCAAGTCTATATTGTAACTCTGGATGCAGAAATAGTTGCTGCTTAGAAATCCATGGGCACATACTGCATCTCCCACAGGCATAGGTACCAAAGACCATATTGCCTGTGGTAATGCTATTGGTGTAGGATTTTTTCTTCTCAGTACATATTATTCTTTTCAGGTTCTTCATATTTCTCTATGTAAAAACTGGGTTAATACCCACTATATTCCTAATATCTGGATCAACCATCAGAACATGCCAATTCTTTGTGATAATGTCTACAATATACCTATTATCACTTGTAAAACTTGTCTGAAAACATACCGTAGAATTAGTATTAGGACTTACATTGTTGTATTTATAAGATCTAAATTTAGAATAACCAATACTGGTATTTCCAACTGGTGTCAAAAAGGAATTCTTTATCCCAGCTACCACTACGGCATTGTAACCTCTGTCCAGAAAGAGTCTTTCCAATATATCACACTCCTTCCTCTGTTCTTCTAATTCCTGACAAAGTTTGCTGACCCTCATATATTGTCCTTTTACAATATTCTTGAAGACAAACCTAGGGTGCATACTGTCATATTGTAGAAGTGCATTTTTATAACATTCTTTTCTGAATAGGGACGTTGTCAAACCCCCTCTCCCATCCTTTCTAACAGTAATATCTAAAAAGTTAACGCTCACTTGGGAATATTCAATAGAGAACTTGAGAAAATCTGTTGTATTTTCCAATTCAGATATAAAACTTTTTAATTCATCCACAGTACCTTCCCACACCATTAGGATGTCATCCACAAATCTTCTATACAGTATGATGTTACTAAAGCTACTATGAGTGAATACAGATGAAACTTCCCAACTGTGCATTACTAAGTTCGCGTATGTATTTGCACAGGGGGTGCCCATGGCAACACCCCATTGCTGAATGTATAGTCGGTCACCAAACATCAATACATTATTATTCAGTACTAAATCCAACAATGTATTCAGTAATATCTGTTCATTACAACTATACGCATGGCTACTGTTAAGCAGAGCCCAAATGGCTCCAAGTCCATAGGAGTTGGGAATGGCAGTAAAAAGATTTTTAACATCTAATGTCACTAATAGACAGGAATTGGAAACTACACCATTTATATGCATTAAATCCCCTAAAAGCTGATGAGTCACTCAGAATAGTGGGTACTTTAACCACCAATGGTCTTAACTTCTTTTCAACATAAATGGACATGTGTTCTGTTACCCAGCCTTCTCCTGCTACTATTGGGTGAAGCGGTGGTGGAAAAACATCCTTATGCATTTTAGGAAGGCCTTTAATATATGGTATCACCGGATGTTCTATCAATAGAAATGAATAGAGTTCATAGTCTATCTGCCTGCACATCATTAGATCATATAACTCATGGTGCACTTCATAAATCAATCTCTCAACTTTTTTTATATCAATTTTCATATAGGTATTGGCATCATCTAATAACAAATCCATATGTTTGACATAATCGCCCGTATTCATGAGCACAAGGCCCCCTCCCTTATCAGCTGGCTTAACAGTTATATCAGGATTCCTTAGTATTGAATTTATCGAGGCCCATTCATCTTTGCTGATATTAAAGAAAAAAGTAGAACTATATCTCTTAATATTTGCATAGTAGCTATAGAAATCTTTTTCACAACTTTTTACAAAACATTCTAAATAAGGATGCAAAGCCGGTGTGAAAATACTCTTCTTTTTAAAGCAATTATGACCAGCATGATTATTGGATAAATCTTGGCCCTTTTTAAAAAACAGTTTCAGGGCTATATTGCGTGCAAAAGTTCTTACATCAATGAGCATATTCGAAATATTGCTAACCTGTGCAGGTATAAAAGAAAGTCCTCTGTTAAGTATCTTGCGATCAGTAGCGGATAGGAGCATACTCGATGTGTTTAAATATCAAATTGTTTAATTCCTTGTCCGACTTTTCCTTGTGCATAGTTCGCCTGAGAACTTCCTCTTGCCGCGTCCTCGACTATGGGATCTGCCCCTCGTAGTTCTCTGAAGTTTCACTGGAAAGGGCAAAAAAGAGTCAGTATTGCTTTGTTGCGTCTTCGGTTTGGCTCCCAAGATATCATGTTGGTTAAACGCCATTTGATTAGGTGGAGGTGTGTCCACAACCTCAAGCGTCACCACTCTTGAGGTACCCATATGAGTTGACGTTACATTTCCTGATGTGGAGACACCCATTAAAGGGGAAATGTCTTGTTGAGTTGTTGAAGAACCTCTTTCAGCCATACCGGTTGAGGAAGAGTCCACTGGAGGTGTCTCTCGGCCTCGAACATTTCTGGGCCAAACAAATACTTGTCCATTGGTGAAATCCCGATGGTCTCTCTGAAGCTTACGAAGCTTCGTTTGTTGGAGCCTATCGCTATAAGCATCTATTTGACAAAGGAGGTTATCCAGTCTATTGGAGAATGATTCCCCTTTAAATCTAGTGGAAAGGTCTGCAAATAAGGTATTCACCTGCGCCAATAATTCAGTTTCATTCGGCAAAAAATAGTCAATAAGAAGTTTGATATAGCCATAACTGCATTCCAAATTCAACTTCTGCCAGTTTTTAAGTAAATCAGGATGGCTATTACCGTATGAGGGCATGCACAAAACCCTCATACCTCGTGGTACAACTTTAAAGTGTAGACACGCTTCAAGGTGTCTTCGTTGCCATGTTAAACGAAACAGCTTGTATAGATTATTTTCTAGCTCCTTTTACAGAGAGTTGAATTCAGGTAAAACATTTACAATACCTGACTCAGTCGAATTAGCCATAGCTAAAAGTTCCATGCCAAGTAACGGATTTTCTTTTTTCTCGATCAATGCATTCCATCTCTTATTGCAGTTAGGTTTTTCCGGTAAATAGTCAAGTTCCAAAGGTAAATCTTCCATCGTGTAGAGACAGGAAAAGCAGGCAGACACAAAGATACTAGTTGAAAAAAGCAAACCTGTCTCCTGAAGGGTGCCTCCAAAAACACAGTCAAACAAGTATCAAGAGAATATATTAGAGGCAGACCACCACGATAAAATCCAAAGTTTTTATTCCACACAAAATGATGAGCGCTTTCGCGTGTGACAAAACACGCTTCTTCAGATCTACTATATACATTTCCTTAGCAACTTTATATATACTAGTGATAAAGCAATTAACCTACTCATCACTGTTAATTACAAAACAGAATAAAACAATTAGTCAATTAATGCGTCAGTCCTAATAATCAATCAGTCAACAGAGCAAAACTAGTGAAAATGCACTAGTATTTCCAAGTATAGCAGCATATATATTAGAAAAAGCATCTAAAAGATCTAAAAAGATCTAGAGATCATTTATACAAATGCATTTAACAACTGTTTAAATATATATATATATATACAGAATGTTCATAAGTGTATATATACATAAAACAGTATAAGCACGTAAATGAAAATGCATGTATGAAAACATATAGACTTAAAATATACATAAATAGATGAATAAAAATATATGCTCAAAGTTTATATAAATGCATCAATATAGCAATGTAGCTTCAAGGAAATCTCAACAGACTAAATATTATGAGGTAGGGCCCAAAACTCATCGGAATAAATACATCTTAAGTGCACCATAATAAATAAGCATATATATATGTATAAACATAAATATAATCATCTGAATGGTCTCTGTATATAAAGTCAGAAACCACCAAAAATTAGAAATCAAAAATCACCAAAAGAGGTGAACAGGCACATAGATATGGGTGTACAGATATTTATATCAAAATGTCAAGATAAGAGTTAAAACATCTAGACACTCTATTAACATCAGTTATTTCTTAATGCTCATCTTCCTTTTAACCTCCCAATAAAAATATATGAGAGGGCATATAGAGCCCTGAAAAAATTCAGTTAAAGGTAAGAAATAACATTCATGTATAAACATTCTCACTTCTCTATTTGAGCCTACGTTTCTTCAGATGGGATCTAATACTAACATAGGAATTAAGACCTGGTGGATACTGTGCCCTTAATTTCAGTATCCATCTAAGTTCTTCACTCTCTAAATTATTAAAATTATCTCCTTTTCTTTCACTATAAGTACTTATTTGTAGTACTTTAAAGGCAAAGTTATGGTCATGATGTTCCATAATATGTTTAGCTAAAGCACTTTTTGGATCCGCTTTTTTAACATCATTCATATGTTCTTGTATTCTATCTCTCAGGCGTCTTGTGGTCATATCTACATAAAAAACTGGGCATGACTCACAATTCGCCAAGATAAATCACGTTCTTAGCATCACATGTAGCTAAAAACCTAGGTTCAAATCTATACTGTAACTCTGGATGCACAAATAGTTGCTGCTTAGAAATCCATGGGCACATACTGCATCTCCCACAGGCATAGGTACCAAAGACCATATTGCCTGTGGTAATGCTATTGGTGTAGGATTTTTTCTTCTCAGTACATATTATTCTTTTCAGGTTCTTCATATTTCTATATGTAAAAACTGGGTTAATACCCACTATATTCCTAATATCTGGATCAACAGTCAGAACATGCCAATTCTTTGTGATAATGTCTACAATATACCTATTATCACTTGTAAAACTTGTCTGAAAACATACTGTAGAATTAGTATTAGGACTTACATTGTTGTATTTATAAGATCTAAATTTAGAATAACCAATACTGGTATTTCCAACTGGTGTCAAAAAGGAATTCTTTATCCCAGCTACCACTACCGCATTGTAACCTCTGTCCAGAAAGAGTCCTTCCAATATATCACACTCCTTCCTCTGTTCTTCTAATTCCTGACAAAGTTTGCTGACCCTCATATATTGTCCTTTTACAATATTCTTGAAGACAAACCTAGGGTGCATACTGTCATATTGTAGAAGTGCATTTTTATAACATTCTTTTCTGAATAGGGACGTTGTCAAACCCCCTCTCCCATCCTTTCTAACAGTAATATCTAAAAAGTTAACGCTCACTTGGGAATATTCAATAGAGAACTTGAGAAAATCTGTTGTATTTTCCAATTCAGATATAAAACTTTTTAATTCATCCACAGTACCTTCCCACACCATTAGGATGTCATCCACAAACCTTCTATACAGTATGATGTTACTAAAGCTACTATGAGTGAATACAGATGAAACTTCCCAACTGTGCATTACTAAGTTCGCGTATGTATTTGCACAGGGGGTGCCCATGGCAACACCCCATTGCTGAATGTATAGTCGGTCACCAAACATCAATACATTATTATTCAGTACTAAATCCAACAATGTATTCAGTAATATCTGTTCATTGCAACTATACTCCTGGCTACTGTTAAGCAGAGCCCTAATGGCTCCAAGTCCATAGGAGTTGGGAATGGCAGTAAAAAGATTTTTAACATCTAATGTCACTAATAGACAGGAATTGGAAACTACACCATTTATATGCATTAAATCCCCTAAAAGCTGATGAGTCACTCAGAATAGTGGGTACTTTAACCACCAATGGTCTTAACTTCTTTTCAATATAAATGGACATGTGTTCTGTTACCCAGCCTTCTCCTGCTACTACTGGGCGGAGCGGTGGTGGAAAAACGCCCTTATGCATTTTAGGAAGGCCTTTAATATATGGTATTACAGGATGTTCTATCAATAGAAATGAATAGAGCTCATAGTCTATCTGCCTGCACATCATTAGATCATATAACTCATGGTGCACTTCATAAATCAATCTCTCAACTTTTTTTATATCAATTTTCATATAGGTATTGGCATCATCTAATAACAAATCCATATATTTGACATAATCACCCGTATTCATGAGCACAAGGCCCCCTCCCTTATTACTTTGCAATGTGGTTTTGATTCACTAGAGGCATCTTGCAGGGCTGCTGTAACTGGGTCTGTACTTAGAAGACATGCTTGGCTTAAGGAGCAGTCCTTGCCAGATCATGTTAAAGCAAAATTACTGGATGCTCCCTTAAATCAGGGCCGCCTGTTTACAACAAGGCAGAAGAAGTTCTTAAAAAGATGGAGGAAAAAGCCAAATCTATGCAAACTGTTAAAGATTTTTTACAAGTACAACCTTCAAGATTTAGTAGGCATTGGCCTTCTAACAACTGGTCCTTTCCTGCCTCTTCCAGACCTTCTCATTCCAAACCCAGATCGAACAGAGCACCCAGGCTTCAGTCCCAGGGACACACAGGACTAAGCGGTGGGGGGCCTCCACTTCCAAATCTGAGAGTAACAAAACTCCCCCCTATGGTAAACTGTCTCAATAACTTATTTTTAAAACTTCCAAGCACTTCTCAACTGTTTGGGGAGAAAGATTGCACTTCATGCTAAGAACTGGAGACTCATTACCCAGGACAAATGAGTTTTAAATGTAGTGCCCCAAGGATACAGATTTCACTTCCACACGTTACCAACTCCAAAAGGTTGGCCGGCTCTACCTCCAAATCAGTGGGCAGAGGCCCAAAAGCAAGTATTCTCTCTCTTAAGCATAGGGGCTATTCAGTTGGTACCAGAAGAGGAAAAGGGACAGTGTTTCTACTCGAGACTTTTCCTGGTACCCAGAAAAGACAATTTATGGCGTCCTATCCTGGACCTGTCTACTCTAAACACCTTTTTGGTGATTCCAACATTTAAGATGCTGACTCTTCACCAGTTGCTTCCTATGCTAGGCAAAGATGCCTGGTTGGCAACACTAGATTTAAATGAAGCATACCTGCACATCCCAATCAGGGAATCTTGAAGAAGATACCTACGCTTGAAAGCAGGCTACACACACTATCAGTTCTCTGCACTGCCCTTTGGCTTATCTACTGCGCCCAGGGTATTCACAAAGTGCCTAGCTCCAGTCATTGCATTTTGCAGGCAAAGAAATATTCAGATATACCCATACCTGGACGATTGTCTAATTCAGGCAGAAAGCCAGGACATACTTTTGAAACATCTGGCCTCTGGACAAAGGGTGCTAACTTGTCTGGGGTACACCATAAATGAAAAGAAATCACACCTGGTACCCTGTCAACAAATTATATTCCTGGGAGCATGCTTGAATTCAACTTCCCAGATGGCTTTCCTACTTCAAACAAATGGCCACAAAAACCCTGCTATCTGCAAAGCAAATACTACAAGCCTTGGGGTTCATGGCCTCCTGCATTCTTCTAATTCCATATGCAAGACTGCATATGAGGAAACTACAATGTTATCTAAAAGGCATATGGTGTCTACATTCTCAGGATCTAGAAACAATGATTCCTATAATACCTTGCCTATGCCTAGAGTTCCTTTGGTGGGCAGAGGCCTGCCACCAAAACAAGTGACTACCATTCACACTACCCCCTACTGCCCAAACCCTAACAACAGATGCATCAGACTATGCATGGGGGGCTCACCTGGCAGGGAAGTGCATTCAGGGCAAATGGAACACAAGTTAAATGCACATGCATATCAATCAAAAAGAAATGTTAGCTGTACAGAATGCTCTGACAGCCTTCAAAGGCCACATTCTTCCAGGACAATTAATGGTAAAGACGGACAACACCACTGTTATGTGGTACACAAACAAGCAGGGGGTTACACATTCTTACCCCCTCTGCAGACTGGCCATGGCATTGTGGAACACAGCCTTGAGCTACCAAGTGGATCTACAAGCTCAATTCCTGGTAGTGAAACTAAATGCACTGCAGACAAACTAAGCAGAAACCTCATGGACCCACACGAGTGGAAACTGGAACCAAGGATTTTCAACATGTTGACTAGCAAATGAGGGTGCCCAGATATAGACCTGTTTAGCTTCCACAAGAACTATCAGCTGGACAAATTTTGCACAAGGACTACCCACAGACAAGCTTGGAAAGTGGATGCTGTGTCCTTCAGCTGGAAAAAACTATCAGTTTATGCCTTTCCTCCTCTGCCTCTGCTCTCCAAGGTACTACTAAAGATCAAGCAAAACAAATCAAGGACGATTTTGATTGCACCAGACAGGCCACGCCAACACTGGTACCCCCCCTTGCGCAGTGTGTCACTGTTGGCCCCATGGCACCTGCCTCAGACTCCTACCCTGCTGTCTCAACAGGCGAACCAGATTCTGCACCCTTAGCTTCAAACACTGAATCTAGCAGCCTGGCTAATTACCTAATCTCTCCTTTACCATCCCTCAGTAAACCAGCGATGGATATCATTTTAGAGGCAAGGAGGCCTAGTACTAGAATATCATATGCTGAAAAATGGAAAAGATTCTGTGCCTGGAACCAATCTCAATAGATGAGCACAACAGTGCCCAATTTATCTCAGAGTTTACAATACTTAACTGAGATGCTTCATAAGGGCCTGTCTTTTTCCTCAATAAAAATTCACGCCTCAGCCATTTCAGCTCATAACACAGAATCTCCCCTCTTCTCTCATCCACTGCTCAAGCAGTTCCTTAGAGGGGCCAAACATTTAAGACCACCCAGGAGAGCTCCAACTCCAGCCTTGGATCTTAAATTTGTATTGGAGAAACTCACCCTTCCTCCTTTCGAGTCAGCTGCTACTGCAGATTTAAAATTCCTTTCTTGGAAAACAGCTTTCCTTTTAGCAATCCCTTCAGCAAGAAGGGTATCTGAATTACAGGCCCTTATGGCAGTGGAGCCTTTCATCATATTTCATGTGGACAGGGTGTCCCTCAAGACCAATCCTTCTTTAATGCCTATGGTGGTATTCAGTGTGGCCCTTAATCAGTCCATTCATTTGCCAACCTTCTTTCCTAATCCGCAGAACAAAGGGGAATGGATACTGCACTCCTTATATGTGCACGGGCAACTTAGATTCTACTTGGACAGGACTAAACCTCAAAGGAAATCTGAACAACTGCTGGTGGCATTTGTGCAGGGACAGAGGGAAAGGCTATTTCAAAGCAGACCATTTCTAAATGGATAGGCCATTGCATTCATTTCTGCTATAAGCACCATGAAAAACCTAGCCCACAGGGGATCAGATCCCATTCAACCAGGGCTGCATCTATCTCTACAGCCTTTCTCAGAGGTGTACCTACCAGGGACATCCTAGAAGCTGCTACCTGGAGTTCTGTACATACTTTCACCAAGCATTACCATTTGCCAATTTTCTCTAAATCCAGAGCTGGCTTTGCCACTGCAGTCTTGCAGGGCCTTATAGCTGGTCCTAATGCTATCTAAATTCCTTCTCCCATTCTTAGCTTTGGGAATCTACCCAAATGTGATGACTGCAACAGTGAAACACGACGAACATAGTACAGCTGTGTACACTTACCATAAATGTAGATGTTTGAGTGTATTCACTGTTGCAGTCCTGGTTACCCTCCCTCCAGCCCCCTGCCTTCTTTTGGCTATACCTCTTCTCTCCTTTACTATGCTTAAAAGCTTTTTGGTGTATTTACTTTTTTGTTGGAGGTATAACCTTGTATATTTATAGATTTAATTGCTTCCCATTGGGGGCACCTGACATCTGGGGCAAGAAAAACTGATGTAATGGTGTCGGCTGCATGTTTTATACCCTTGACGACCTGACGTCACGGAAGAAGGGACAGCAACCAACGCAGGACCCAAGACTTTGTTAATCAGGCCGACTGAGGGCTACTGCAAGCAAATAACCCAAATGTGATGACTGCAACAGTGAATACACTCGAACATCTACATTTATGGTAAGTGTACACAACTGTACTTCAGTGGTGCCACCTTCATGGACACAACAAATTTGCTGGCTGCCAAATTCAGCTCAACCTCCTTTCCACTTCCCCCTTCATCCCTGTATGAAATACATACTAGCATAACACCCCCAACTATTAAGCAGGTCCTTGAGGTGCTCACTAAGGCCAAAAAAAACCTCATTGGGCCCCGACAGTATCCTAGGATGCCTCCTAAATAGCTGGAAACATGACCTATCAGGACCACTTGAGTCACTTTTCAGCTATTTCATCAAAACAGGCTTTGTACCATGAGACTGGAGAGCTGCAACAGTTATCCCACTTCACAAGGATGGACCATCAACTGACCCTGGAAATTACAGACCTATTAGTCTGACTAGTTTAATATGCAAAGTCGTGGAACAAATTATCATGGAAATGATCGACAAAGACATAAGTGACCGTCAGACACTTGACCCAACTGAGTTTGCCTTTGTTAAGGGAAGGTCATGCCTACTAAACCTGATGGACTTCTTTGAGAAGGTCACCAAGGCAACACAATAGGGAATAACTGTGCATACTGTCTACCTGGACCTGGCTAAGGCATTCATTACAATACTTCACTCTAGTATAGTTGACAAACTCATTGAACTAAAGTCATGGCCTCAAGTTCAATGCCAAGAAGTGCATTGTCACCCACTTTGGGAAAAACACTGTATCCATGAACTACCACATAGGCGGTAGACTACTAAACACTGAAAGTGTGATAAGAGATCTTGGGACACAGGTGGACAGTATAGTCTCTTTTTTGATAATCACATCACCACAGTAGTCAGAAAATCCTTCTACTTGGCACACCTCATCCCAAAGGGGTTCTCCTCCAGAAAAAAGGAGGTCATTGTTCCTCAATACTCATCCCTCATTAGACCCATTATAGAGTACAACACCTCGCACGACATCTACAACAAGTAGAAAGGCCACAGAAATACCTCACTAAGAGGATTACTGGCCTCAAACAGATGCCATATGCAGACCGTCTCAAAAAACTCCAGCTCTACTCCGTCGCATATCACCTACCCAGAGGCGATCTCTGTCTAACATACAAAGCCATGTCAAACTCAGAGCTGATGGGCATGCTATACTTAAAGAAATCACAATCTGTCTGAGCCACACTCTCCAGGGACCTAAACCTTGTCACCACAATAAACAGAACATGCTGGAGGGATAGATTCCTGTCCCAGAGACTTCCCATGCTCTGGAACAGACTACCCATTCATATCAACCAAAGCTCCTCATTAGCCCTCATTAAGAAAAATCTTGACAGTTGGAAGGGAAACAGGAAATTCACCCCAGGGATCACTTCTGTGGCTCTGCTCGACTGGGGCACAGGAAAATAATTTTCTTGGGTGGCGAAAGCCAGGGAACTTTTGTGGCTGGGCTTATATAGACCCAAGGGCCGATAGCCTAGTACCTACCTATGAACTGGTCATGAATCCCTACATAACTCACTGGATAGCCTGCTGGTTTACAGAAAGGACACAGAAGTCAGGATTTGGTAATACCACCTCCACTAAGAAACCAGTCATCAACAGGGTACCTCAGGTCTCCATGCTGGGAACATTCATATTTGGCATCTACTTCTCAGAGATAAAGGTGACCAAGTTTGCAGATGACTGCAAATCGGGAGCTATCGCAGATTCCCCCATGACATAAATATCTTACAAGAGGGTCTAACACAAACAAATGAGTGGTGCCAAAGTCACCGACTAAAACTCAGTGCCAGTAAATGTATTATTTTGCCTTTTGGGAAAACTACCACTCAGTTTAATTGGGTCTATATTGAAACATTGAACGCTGAAAACAGCGAACGATGTTTCAACGACACATTTTCAGCAAAAGCTGAAAATGTCGAAACCACAGAACAGCAATTTCTTTCCTCGGGAAAGAAATTGCTGTTCCAACCTTAAAAAAAAAAAAAAAAAAAAACATTAAACACTTCCAAACACATACACACATAACCTAACCCTAATTATACCCTCCGAAAAAAACAGTAAACAACTAAATACACTTATGCACATAACCCAACTATACATGTAATGAAAAAAAAACAGTAAACATTTTAAAACATATGCACTTACCTTAACCCGCACCCTAACCCTAAGTTCAGCAACTGTTGCACATTCACGCTTGGGAGCTATAGTGGACAAGGGACCACACTACACTTCAGAACACAGCAAAACAACGAAGCGGTCAAGCGACTTCTTTCCCACGGAAAGAATTCGCTGAATAGCTGCTTCACTGTTTTGTCTGTTAGCTCTACATGTGTCGACGAAAACACATTTGACAAAATGCATTTTCATCATTCTAATAGGAACCTATTTAATTACTCCATCAATGAGACACCACTAAGAGTTGACCCAGTAGTCAGGGATCTAGAAACATATGTAGACAGTACTCTGGCCTTTGAACAACATGTGGCCAAGGCAGTAAGAAAAACATTCTATGTCGCTCATCTTATGAGTAAGGGCATAGTATCCAGGTGCAAGGAAGTCTTAGTGTCACTTCATTTAGCCCTTATCAGACCCATCATTAAGTGTAATGATCCCTTTGGTATGAACCTGTCCAGACATATGCAACAGTTGGAGTGCCCACAAACGTTTCTTACCTGGACCATCCAGGGTATAAACACATTGTCCTATATGGGTCATTATAAGCCCTATCACTCTGGCATACAAGGCATCCTTGGATTCAGCTGTTGGACCTTTATGCATATTTGCGAAACAAACCACATCAGAACCACTAAATCCAAGGATTTAAATTTTCCTTGTGACATAAATAAAACATGTTGGCAAGACATATGCGTCTCAGAGGATCCCCATGCTCTGGAACAGGCTCCCCATCCATGAAAAGTAGAGTCCATTCCCAGCCCTTTTTTAAGCTTAACCTTGACCAATGGATGAGAAATATGAATTTTACACTGCGTCTGGCCCCATATCTCTGATAGAGGCAGACATTAATGCCCAAGCTAACACAACTTCCAAAATAACATCTAGAAACCTCCCAACATATCCTATCCTAATACACACCCATGATGCATAAGAGCACATTTGGCTTTGATTGCATGGGTAGGCTTATAAAGGCCCTGGCATTTGTTTGAGTATTATATAACTTTAAACCTATGAAACTGCATTCATTCTTCTTCTGCCCTGTGCTTTATACCCTTTCGTAGGGTCTCTGTCAGTTCATCAAATGTTTATTTCATTGATTCCCAAATGGTTGAACCCATTTGATTGAAAACTCATTTCATAGTAAAACTTCTCTGCAAGAACTATATTCTAAAAAGATTTTGCAAGGGGACAAGCACCCATGTGGGGGGCTTTGTCCCCCTTTACATACACACACACACACACACACACACACACACACACACACACACACACACACACACACACACACACACACTCGCGTATAAAACATTCCATAGTCGCACAAACTGTGGAGAAAAGAAAAACAGTTACAGATCTAGGGGTTCAACATGATACTGACCATTTCAATCCACACATACTCTTCTGGACTCTCTTGTGAAGTGAGTTTTCAGTCAAATGGTTTTGACCATTTGGGATTCAGTCAAATGACACAGACCCCCCTTTTGTATACGTTGTATACCATTTTGTTTTTGTTATGAATCCACTTAGCCTTGCCAAAGTCCTGCGAATCCAAAATAAGCAAAACACTGCTGCTGCTCAATAAAACTTTTAATAAAACTTTAAAACAAGTAAGCAAGTAATCCAAATGCAGACAAAATGAAAAAGGGACAACAAACACTGCATGCACATTCTTTTAAACCAATAAAAACCTTATATAGGTCAATGAAACACGCCTCTTCAGGGTGTGGGTCTATAATCCATTTAGTTTCATCCAAGCAGTCTGCAGCCTGACATCCCCGATTGTTCATTCTAATTCCTGCAAGGCTCTACCCTTTAAAACAACATTCTTCCGGTGGTTCTATTTGATAAAGCAAGCTTTACACGCATTACACCACATGGAGTTGTACCTGCCTGCTCTTAAATGGTCTGCTCTCAGAGACTATTCTAGCCAAGGTCTAGATTTAGTCTGTCTATAGATCTTACCATTATCTATGACGTTCCTTACCATATTCTTCCCATAGCCTCTACTCTTGTTCAAGCTTTGCTTTCTGTGCTAATCCCGGAACCCGACCACTTGCTCTGCCCTAACAATGTGAAAGGAAATGTGAGGGATGATGCATGCTGTAAGGACAGCAGGGGGTATTTTCAACAGTCTTGATGTCTTAGCTACTAAACTTAAGGAAGGTGTGGGGGTATGTAGGTATGACAAAAAACTGTTGAACTATTTTGAGGACAAAGGTTTGCATAGGTATTGGTTGGCACAGTGTGTGCCCATACCCTGTGCTTGCCTATGCCTGAGCCAGCTCCCAGAAAAAACATTATTGTCCAGCACTAATGTTAACAGATCCCTGATGAGTGAGTTTTTTTTCTTGACAGTGACACAACCTGTCAAAAAGTTCAATTATAGGGTAATACCATATCATTGTTGATCACTGTAAAAAGACTGTTAAATTACTGGTTTCTCTATCAGTAAAAACTGATAAGTCTCTTCAGTGATACTAAAGTTGTTCTTCAGGCCATATCATCTTGTAGCAAATGTTTTATTTTGTCATTGTACCATGTAGTGTCCATTAAAACAATAGCTCCAAGCTGTGAGACCTTCGCATAATAATTGGCCATATCTTCTCACAAGCACATAAAAAAAAGGTGTATAGGGTGAAATGTGGTATAAAAAGGTGTAGGTGGGGTAGGTACAAGTATAAATCCACTTGCTTTTTAGGGGAGATTTTTGGAATATATCTGGCCAAGAAGAGAATTTTGGAGAAGATCACAAGGAAGCGGAGAGGGGGGAGGCTGGGAAGAAGGATTCTGGGAAGAGGATGACTCCTGGCTCTCTGTACCTGGCTTGTTTATAATTTACTGTCATACTATATTGTCAATTTTTTATCTAGGCGTTGTTCGGCTCTGAAACTTTTGTCAACTTTTGTGCCTAGCAATTCCTTGTATGCATAATGGTGTATACTGACATCATGTTTGTTTAGAAACTTGATGCTGAAGAGCATGTTTGGTAATGATATCTAAAACTAATGTACCTAAAAAGCAAGTGGATTTATACCACAGCTAGTGCTTGTGAAGAGAAAGATATATATTATTATTAAAGGGTCTCTTTTCCAAATATTATAATTTAACTACAGAGCAGACCACAGCTTTGAAGGAATGGGTAATTAAACCTTATATCCAACATTAAAATAATAAATATCCTGACACAGGGCATTTTTTATTTTTCACAGGGAATGTTATCAAACCCAAGCATAATAGATAAATGTCTTATGGTTGACTAGACACATACATTCTTTTTACAGTGATCAACAATGATTATGGTATTACCTCTATAACTGAACTTTTTTTGACAGGTTTGGGTGTGAGAGAAAAATAGAACTCATCAGGGATCTGTTAACATTTAGTGCTGGACAATAATGTTTTCTGGGACTGTGCCAATACTCTATGCGTAACCTTGTCTCTCAAAAATGGGAAATGATGAATATTTTGGAAATGATTTTCAATATAGAAGGAATAAGAACTCCTTTAAAAACCAAGAGGCGTAGTGTTTCATTGACTTATAAGGTTTTTATTGGTTTGACTTAAAAAGAATGCATGAATGTGTTGTGTGTTGTCTGAAGGTGTGTGTAAAAAAGCGCTTAACTTTTTTTTTTTCATTTCATTTTTTTTGATTACTTCATTTTTTTTTTTGTTTTTTTATTAAAAGTTTTATTGAGCAGCAGCAGTGTCCTGCCATCTTTTCTTCTGTTTGTTTTGTTATATATGTCCTTTCCTTCACCTGTTTGTTTTATCTCCTTACCCCATTCTCTTACATCCTTGCACTGAGTGGCTGGGCATTTAAAAAATCTTCCTTATTTCCTTATTCTATTCAGACTTCAGTTGCTATACTGACCTGCCAAATTCATTGGGTGTTTAACAAACTTGCCATTGTTCTTTTCATATTATTTATATGGCATGCTGTCACCTTTTCACCTTTATAGTACTAAGTTTCTGTTTTCCATTGATATTCTCTTGTCTTTGTGTGTTTATTCCCTCTCAATTGCTTCACCCACTTGTTTCAGATATGGTCTTATCTTTAATTCCCCACACATTCCCACTCATAGGTTAAGCATTCCACATTTTCCTATATTCTCCTCCTCCTCTCCATTTTACTTGCTTGTAATTCATGATGTCCTTATGTCAGTATTCTTACTGCTGGATCCTCTGCCTCAGGCGACCCAAAACTCCGGTTCCTATGCAAAAGCTTAATCCTGGTTGCTGCCAGGTGCCCCACGCACAATGTCACACGAAGGGCCATAAACCATGTGTCTTAAATGTGACGTCTGCTCGCACAGGCCTCTGAACGTCTCTGCTGCAGTCGAACATTAGATCGATCGCTTCACTCTGTGCTCCAGAAGACATCTAAAGAGAAGTGCCGCGTTGGGGAAAATTTTTATTTTGCTTGAGCTTTGGTTGATTTGCCCTTATTATTTAGCTGATGTCCTCTAGAAAGGGGAAATGTAAGTACGGCCACCAAATTCCGCACAAGGACTCTCATGAACTTTGTTCTGCTTGGGCCAAAACCACAACCATACCACCTGTAGCATTTGCCAGTAGTCTGTACCTAAAATCCTTCATAATCATCTGGCAGCCCTAAAACTTTATATTGAAAACCAGTGACTAAATCTTTTAGCCCAGTGTATGGAACCAGAGTTGGCCATCGAGGCTGAACCTCCTAAAAAGAAGGCCAAGGTTGTAAGGCCTGCTACTTCTGCCCCTCCAATGTCAGACGCCATGCCAGCCGGCGATCTAAGGGTTGAGGGGTGTCCATTTGAACTGTCAGTTTCGGCGGCTACCTTTTTGGAAGCAACCTTGGAAACCCCGGTAGGCATGTTGGGGAGGTCGCTCTGACATTGGCTTCGGCTGAGGTAGTGGAAGAACCAGGCTTCGCAAGACGCATGCCCACAGTTCTGGAAATGGAATCCTCTTCCACAGGCCAGATGCCTGACATTAGGCCTACTCCATCCACTAGGGCTACTACTCTCAAGAGGAAGTAAAAATCTAAACATTTGTCTACTTCCACTGAGGACCAACCAGATTGGCATACATTTTCACAGTCTTTGGTTCAGGCCTTTATGGCTCTTAGGCCCACAGCTTCCCCTGCTGCTACTTTGCCTGCTCTCAGCCCTAGGCTAGCATTAGCAGCTTCAGTTCATCCTACCCATACTCAGGAGGAAGACTCCTCCTCTTCCTCCTCAGTTGAATCTGTAACCTAAACATCTGAGTTAGCTTCCCCTCTGGATTACTACTTCCCAGACAAGGACTCCATAGAAGGAGACTCACCCCCTGAAGATATTTCTTTTGTGGAAACAGTTATCAAAATGAGGGAGTATTTCAAGTGGGATGCCACTCAGATGACTGAAGTTCAAAAGAGGTATTTTGAACTACTCCAGGTGTAGTCACCATCCCCCTCTGTAGTTCCAGTTTACTTGGATGCATTTGCAGCAGCCTCTAAGACCCCTGAATCACAGCCCCAGGCTTCCAAGAAACCTGTCCGGTTTTACAAGGTCCCTGATGAGCACAAACACCTCATTAAGACACCTATGGCAGATCATGCAGTCATTGCAATGGCCCCTTACAGGCAGTCCAGACTAATATCTTTCTCCTCCCTTCTACCATCAGACAAGGGCAGCAAGGTCATGGATAGACTGGGGAAAAGATATACACATCCTCCACTCTGGCCTTCAGGGCTGTCAATTATCAGACCCACACAGTAAAATATGCCTTAGAGTTGGTTTATCAGGCAACCTCCTTACTCACCTCCATGCCTGACACTCCTAACAAATCCCAGGTAGCATCTAAGCTGTCTCCACTAGGTCTGCAGCTTCAACCTCTGTACTACATAGATATTCCTGGCCCAGGCTTCAACACCTCCCTAAGGACTTTAAAACCAAAATCATAGATGCACTGCTTGACAACAAATTCCTGTTTGGCAAACAGTCTGCTGAACTGTTCAAAAGCCTCCAGGAGAAAAGCAAAGAACTTCAGGACCTCAAGCATTTAATGGTCTCTCCCATTCCCAGATTCTACAGAAATTACCCTGCCAAGACCACTTTTGTCAGGAGGACCCCAGCCCCATCTACCTTCTCCTCCTCTAGACACAGGAAAGGATCTAGAAACGCACCTTCCCCAAGGGCAGCCCCTACTCAACCTGCTCCTAGTCAGCCCTTTCCAGATATAAACAGTAATGCATGACTGCCTCAGCCACCTCCCTCTGTCCTCCCACCTCTCTCACTGTAAATCTTGCATCTCCCTGTAAGATGATTCTTTAAAGTTGCAGGTTACAGCACTCGCCACCAAATCCCCCCCTCCTTGAACATGTGGCTGGGTTTCAGATGAAAAATCCTGATTTACAAGCATTCTGTCTACACCAGCTGTCAGCTTCATGGCTGGCACCCATAACAGTTTTAGCATTTTCTTTCTCATTTCACAGATTTGAAACTTTACAATTACTGGTCTTGGTCTCTTAACCCTTTCCATTTCTGTCCATCGTGCTGTTATGTGGACTTGTTCAATCTAATATCCTTCATCTGAATTCCAGTCTTTTGTCAAGAAGCTCTGTCACTGATTTTGGGCAGTTCTGCTCCTTATATATCTCTGGAGTCCTCAATATTTTCACATTTTTTTGTTTGGTCTATTAAGTCTACACATTTCATTTCTGTTCAATTCTGTCTTATTGCTGTTGCCTCTGCCCTTCCCTTCAATTCCTTATTCATTTCATTTAGTCCTTACTGTACGTACTTGATCTTCTTTTCTTGCACTGGAAGGATATCCATTAGGATCTGCTTCATTTCTCTTATTACTTGCTAGACTGTCATTAGCATCACTGGTCCCTTATTCTCATTTTTCTGCTCCTGCATTCTCAGTTTTACCTTCTTTTTTCTTTTTTAACCCATCTATTTCTTTTATCTACTGTTTAATGTGGCACTATTTCACTTTTTTTTTTTTTTTTTTTTTACATTTCCCAACAGCCACGGAGCTTAATGAGACTGCTGTTCTTTAGAGCAGCTATCGCCAACCCGGGGTACACGCTTGGTCACTTAAGGGTACACAGGAAAAAAAATTAATAATGGCGGAAAAGGGTTTTTAAATACCAAAAAAATTCTGTACTCACAGGAAGTTTGTCCTATGATAGCCAAAGTGCCTAATGTATTTAGCAGCTATTCCCATATTTACTATTTAAGAAAAAGGTTGTGTGTCTGTACTGTGGGCCTGTGGTGCACGCAGGAACACCGTGTGAAAGTGCCTACCATATTTAATAGAATTTATATGTTTTAGACTTGGAGGAAAAGAAGAAACAACAAAAGAAAGGTAAGAACAATGCCTTAGCTTAACACCTTCAGGTAAGAACAGATGAAAATCTATGCATTTTGATTGAAGCAATACCAGTTGTTGTTACTCACTGTAGATTTACTCCCACCCCAGTCCTCAGAGATGCCCCAATCTGATCCTCTGCTGCCTTTCCAACATGTGCAAGTTTAGCATGACTCCTTCCCACAGTGCAAGTGGTCACATCCAGGTACAGTAGGAAATGCTGTATTTGGCTTGCCAAGTGATCCATACCGCTCCAAAAATGTCAGATGTTAGAACAGCTTTGCAAGGACCCTAAAAAAACAGATGTTACAACAGACTGCTCAGAATATCAGGTTGAGTTCAAAATCATGTTTCCTGATCAAGACATAAGCAAATGCCAAAAGCGAGGGGAAAATAAAAGATGCAAACGAGTGCCAAACAGCATCTTTTGCATATAATTATTACTTGTAGTCGTCCAAGCTTTTCATCCTGTTGCCACAACAATTTTTGCAGTAGATCTTGTAGTTTTAAATGCTTTCCTGGAACTATTCTACCTTACTTGAGCTCATAATCACCATTAGTGGCATTTGATTAAAACCATAAATGTTGGCGCTTGATCTGATTGCATGCAAGTCTTCTCTATGTACATTCTAATCAAGGTTTTCCATTCTGTTGTTGTTAAGCCTCTCTGTTACACACATGAACACGTGTGTGTGTGTATGGTTCACTCAGATTTCTATTCTTTTTTTGTAATCATCATAAGCTTTCTATGTTTAACAAGAAGACAATTATTCCCTATTTCTCCAGTTAGTACGTACTTTAGTTTCGATCTGTTCTATGCTGTTTATCCCTGTTTCACATCTGCAGTTGTCAAGTTTCATTTGTATTTTCCCCTCTTCATTTTGTCAGTGCTGCATCTTACCCCCCAAAAAAATACTGTCTGAGGTCAAAAGATGATAGGTATAAACTGTTGATTGGTAATGTGCTTGGGAGTTGGCTGAAGCCTAAATAGCAAACCAAAGCTGAGAATGTCAGCTCAATATTACATGTGTATGGTGCACGCTTGTTCCTTTTAGTCATTTGCAAAATATCATGATTTTTAACCTCCATCTCCCTCCTCATCTCACACACCTTCAATTTTGGGATCTACAGAACCAGCTTCCTTTTTTTGCATCCTGCTCTGATGTAACTTTTGCTGTAGGTGTGGCTATTAATTTTAATAACCGTCTTGTTAAATAGCACTTTGGTTAGAATTCAGCTGTAATGTACCTCTTTGAAGTAAATGGACTTCCTATTTTATTTTTTTCTGTTTTGAATGTGCAGTGTTGCCTGTTAATAAAATACAGGAAGGCAAGTTTCACAGTGCATTCCTGAATATGTGAGCAGATTTACAAATGGTGTGGGCAACATATGTAAATAGTATCAGTACATGGACTGAGACCTGCCAGATGTATAGGTTGGTTTTAGAAGCAGAAGTGTCAAATATCAAATTGCCAGCATCCAGTAGAGTAGAATGAAACACAATTATAAAGTTGTTTGCTAGCAGCAACCTCTTCATTAGTTACAGATCTCTTTAATGTGGAATTATTCAGATGACTTTACTTCTGCGGAGATTGTGCATACTGACTGATATTGGTAGATTGTAATAACAAAAGTTTTAGTGGCCTTTTATGCTTGTAATGTTCTGAATTGGACAGTTTTGTCATTATTGGTTCATATGTTTTGTTTCATTGCTTACTTTACTGGAAAATATTCAAACCTATAAATTTAAAACACGCTCTAACAAATGGTGTTGTATTATACAAGGGATACAATTTAATTATTACATTATTGTAATTTAATACAATCAGTAAGGTGAATCAAAAAAGCTTTTGCATGGTCTTAAAAATGTGTGCAAGAGGCCTATGATTTGAAAACAGCCCAAAGGCCAGATGTATTTTCTTTGAATTTGAATGTGACTTTCAGTGCTCTTTCAGGGAGTGTGAGTTTCAATGGCAGAGAAGTTTTAATGCTAAGTCTGTTTTCATTGTGAGACTGTATTACTTTGTTTAGCAAATGTCTATCAGTGTTGCGCTGCAAAATTTGAAATAAAGTTTTACATTTTATTTATTTATTTATTAACATTTGTTAACCGAGAAAGTGTACTGGGTCAGAGATCCATTTTCAGTGGAGGCTCGGGGAGAAAAGCTCCACAAGCATTACAGAGAATGACAATGTTTAAAATACAGTTAAAAGTATAACAGATATGACAGGCAGAAAACATATTACAATTTACATTTCTTGGGATTTGCATTAAACTTAACTAGAAAAATCCTTACAATAGGTTGTAATATTACATCAACAGAAAAAGCATGGACTATGAAACAGTACTTTTTTTGGTAAGATTATAGTATGATGTATAGTAGGAATACAGTAGTTAATGTGAAGACTCGGTTTTGCAAAGTTTTGACATGTTAGTAATTGGTGCGAAGTACTGTTTAAGGTGGTTTGCTAATGAGGCAGGTGCAGGATGGGTTGTTTAGATAGTGTGTTTTTAGAGCTACTTTAAAAATTTTGGGGTGGTCATTTTGGGTTATTTCAGATGGAAGGTTATTCCATAGTCTGGCTATGGTATGGGAGAACAGACATTGTCCAGCTCTTTTGTTGGGTTTAGGTTCATAGGTTGATACTAGGCTATCAGCCCTAGGACCTATACAAGCCTAGCCATAACAATTCCCTGGCTGTTTCTTCCCACAGTATTTACTTTCCTGGACCCCTATCTAGCAGGGCGACTGAATGTGATCCCCAAGGTGAATTTCCTATCTCCCATCCAATCATCAAGGTTCCTTCGTTGATGAAAATGTTGAATAGAAGTGGACCTAAAATGGATCCTTGCGGTACTCCTGTATCGTTAGGTTGGTAATAGGATTGTGCATTTAACCATCTTACTGATTGTTCCCTGTTCTGTAGGTGAGAGGTAAACCAGTTGAGAGATTTTGGGGAACAGCCTAGTTTTGATAGTTGATTTGCTAGCTTAGTGTGTGACACTGTGTTGAAAGCCTTAGATAGGTCTAGTAAGATTACAGAGGTAAGATGGCCTGCATCTAAGGCTTTGTTGACAATGTCAGTGAAAGGTTGTAGGACAGTAGTAGTGCTATGCCCTGACCGGAAACCATGTTGGGTAGGGGATAGAAGAGCATTACATGAGAGATGTTGAAGTAGTTGTGAGTGAACATATTTTTCCAAGATTTTTGATTGTGGGGAGAGTATAGAGATAGGGCGGTAGTTAGAAGATCATCCAAATGAAAAATAATAATAATATTAATAAGATGAAATCCAAATAATCATTGTAGAAGTATGCAAACTGAGACTTCTGAACAAAGAAATAGCCAAGTAATCAGACACTGGAATGGCTGCGTTGGGGGGATTACATACAAAAGTATGAGGGGTACAATTTAGGGAAATGGACTGCCAAGGGGTAAGTAAGTCAAAAAAGGTTTGGAACCACTGCATTAGAGCACTGTCATATGGAATGTTTCTAAAGTGTGAACCATTTTGTTACATTTTATAACTTGCCTTGATGTTAAACTTGGATTTGATTATGTTTAGTAAGGGGTTGCAATAATGGTGCCTCTTGCTTTGGGGTACAGAAGACTTAATCTTCCTACATTTCCCAGGTCTTTAAATTTAACCTTTTGTGTTGGATGTTCATGAAGGTGGTCTGCCACTTAATTGCAAGTTAGGCATACTATAACTTATGAAAGTCCTGTGGAGATTTCCCTTTGAAACTTCATTGGTTTAACCTGAGAGATTAGTGAGATTAAACTTCTAAAGGACAGGCTTCAGCCTTCACACAAATGCCACATTTTTTTTATTACAAAGAGATCTTGAATCTTTTTGCAATCTACCTGCTAGAGTGACAGATACAAAGAAAACTTGAACTAAATATTGTTTCTTTGTTTCTGCCTTTTCCTCTTTGTCTTGGCTGTCTTGCATTTTTTTTTCCAGTTCTGGTTGACTGAACTAAGATATTGTCAGTCTTGGAGTAATTAGGTCATTGATTCTAGCTGTGGTAGTAGAGATGCAAGGGCAAAAAAAAAAAAAAATTCACAAAACTGATTTTGGAAGAGTGTGATGTAAATCACAGATGACCAGCTTTATATCTCTGCTGGAAGTATGATCTGGAGCTTCATTTCTTCTTGTTTTTTTAACACCTTTATTAAATTCTCACTTGAGATAACCACACATATATTAATAGAAAATAAAATAAACTGTATTAGCTTTTTATTTAATTTATACACTTTATGCATTACATATATGTTTTCTTTCTGTATAACAACTGTCATTTAGTCCAACATTTAGATAAATTGCTTGTTCCGTGCTCTTACTCCTCCTCCTGTACATTATGCTGCATGTATTGTTCCCACAAATTCCATTTATTTCTGTCATTCAGTCCTTTCCTTTTCGTAAAGATTCTACTTCTAAATCTTTTATCCCTTTGCAATGATCAATATTTCAAATAAAGTTGGTTTAGATTTTGATTTCCATTTTCTAGTCATTGTTTTTTGGCAGCCAATAGAATTATCTTAGCCTTACTGTGTCTCTGCATTCCAGAGCCTGTGGACCAGCTCAAAAGAATCATTTCCTAAGTTACAGCCATTTGCTCCCTCAATATTTCTAACAGAGTACACTATAAAAGTTTTAGAATCTACCAACTCAATGCACTTCCAAAAGCATGCTCCCTATCACACCTCCAGCATTTGTTATCTATGTTTGGAAAACTTGTTTGAAGTCTGCTTGGGGTAAAAAAACAAGAATATGCAAATATTCCTTCCAAGCAAAAAAAATGGAACTTCTGGACCTTGTTGTATACTTGGGAGCCATGCATATGTCCAACCATTGTTCTGTGTAAATTGCTTTTCCAGTATCTCATGCCAATCTTTCCTAACCTCCTCTGACTGATTCTTATTGTTATTATGCAGTATTTTGTTATGTCCTACTAATTTTTCTTTTTGGAGGTTTGCTTTTGAGCTTGAACAAAACTGGCTACATTAAGCCTTCCTTATGGTGTCGTTCTAATCAGCCACATGCCTGCAGGGCTTAGTATCTGAATGGGTAAAAGTTAAAATAGTGAAAAACATTTGCAACTCTGAATGCCACCTGAGAAGCAGAAAAGGAATGTTAGAGATCAGGGATATAAGCAACAAGGCACTGTGAAAGGCAGTCCGAAAGAGAACATTCAAGAGTAAGTCATATTAATGCACATTTGGCAGGATCTTCAGCAGCAGGCAAGCAATCTTCAGATCTATCTATGATGGATCTGGTCTCAATCCAGAGACTTTCTTCCTTGGAACTGTTGGCTACAGTGTGGGCTTTCCAATCATTTGAGAATATTTTGGCCTGTCATTCTTCTTTAGAAAGGGATGTACATGATACCTCAGTTTTTCCTAGACCCCGCCAATCTTCCTGAGACTGTCTTTTCTCATGATCGTCCATAGGAGCAGCTCTTCTCTGACAGTCTTGATCTTTCCCTTCCACACGGAACTAGATAATCTTCTGACCCTTCTGAGACATCCCCACATGAGGAGCACAGAAAGTGTAAGTGCAGGAGGAGGCATTTGTACTCTCACTAAGAATTCTTCACTGAGGACACTGACATTGATGAAGGGAAAGGGTCCCTTAGATTTCCCAGGAAGATATCACCTTTGTTGAACTTATGGAATTATTGAAACTAAGGTGAGAATTGTCAGTCTGATACTCTTTCCGTGGATAAAGATATGTTCTTTGAAGTTTTCATAGCTGGCTCATCTATCTCTTGGGTGGTCACTCCTGCACATCACCTCATAGGCATGGTTTCGCTAAGGGCTTGGCAGAATCCAAGCATGGTGGAACCTGTTCCATGTAAGCTGGATAATGTTCATATTCCTTACAAGTATTGCCCACACTGGAGTAAAGCTCCTCTTGTTAACGCTGTTGTAATTGCAGTAGTCACCAAGAAGGGACTAGAAGAGAAGAGTTCAACAGACCTTCTGCCTAACAGGGAATTTAGAATGGTGGATTGCCTTTGGAAGTGGGTTTGTGCCTCAGGAACTTTCTCCCTCAGGGCATTAAACTATATCTGACATATCATGAGACTCTAGAGAGATTTATGTGGATGGTTACGGTGCAGTCCATTCTTCCTATCCTCAGGAAAGGACTGGATGTGCTCAGTAAATCTTCAGGCTGCCTACTCCCACATAAAGATCGCTAAGCAGTCCAGAAGATATCTCCGTTTCTGGTTGGGGACCAGCCATCATCAATGCTGAATTCCCTCAAGAGACCTCAAACAACAGATGCCAGGATGGCCATGAAATCTGAACCTGCCTCTATGCTATCCATTACTAATGTGACAATGAGGCTAATTTCTAAAGAAACCAATAGAGCAGTGGACACTGGAATCACCATTTCTCACCTTGTTTGGCTGAGGTTGTGTGATTTTGTGAACTGTTTTTAAGGCAACATTTTTAAAACACCCCCTATGATGGATCATCTCACTGTGGTCCTGAGGTAAACAATATATTGTCTAAGACCAAGCAAGAAGGCAAGACTCTGTCATTGGAGTCCATTTTTCTAACTCACAGTAATTCTACTCAAGGAATCAAAGTGGGTGGGGGCAACTGTTATTTAAAACGTCAGCAGTCCATCTTTGACTCCTCATCTGACAGCCACCTTGTGGTAGAATGGGAAATTCCAATGGGCACTACCCTAGGGGCAGAGGGGGTCGGAAAACCAAGAGATAAGAGGTCCTGCCTCTGACAGATCCTTTCCATGTTCCTAAAGGCTTGCTCACTTACTCCCCTCTGGAGGTAGTCAGGGGATGGCTTACCTCTTCATTTTTCTAAACTGGACTGCCATCATACAAGATTCCTAGGTAAAGAAGATCATATCCAGTTGCTACATTATCCCATTCTTTTCCATGCCCAAACCAGTTCACATAACTCTTCCAGACATCCCGTCCTATTAGAAAAGACAGGCAGCTCAAGAAGTTGCTAAACTGCTAAAAAACAAAAAAGACAACCAAGAG
The DNA here is from genome assembly GCF_019279795.1 of Protopterus annectens. Lineage (NCBI taxonomy): Eukaryota > Metazoa > Chordata > Ceratodontiformes > Protopteridae > Protopterus > Protopterus annectens. Next base: position 1,263,635,901 of record NC_056733.1, on the reverse strand, counting down.
GTCCCATCAAACAACAAAGGATCCAGAGTCTACTCAGTATTCTTTTTAGTTGTAAAAAGGAACAAGGACCTATGATTTATTTTGACCCTTTGCAATTTGAATATGTATGAGAGAAAGACCAAATTCTTGGTGGGTTCAGTGCACTCCATTCTTCCTCTCCTCAGGAAAGGAATGTATGTGCTCAATAGATCTTCAGGGTGCTACCAAGAGAAGTGGAACTCTGTACAGGACCATCTGCACATCAGTGTTCTGGAGATGAAGGTGGTCATCTTGGTGTTGCAGGCTCTTCAAGATCACCTTCCTTGTGTGTGACCTCTTTCCAGATGGAGAACGCATCTGTAGTCTGGTACATCAACAGATAGGAGAGAAACCAACTCCTGTCTGCTATGTCATGAAATCATGAGGGTTTGGAAATGGACTGTGTTTTCACAGCACTTTCTAATAGTAACACATATATCGGGTCAAACTAATATCATGGAGTACAGGCTGAGCAGGCAGATCCACATGGTAATAAGACATTTTCAGTTACTGGGCAAGCCTTAGTGCAATCTATTTGCTTCTTCAACAGACACAAAGTGCAGAAGCTTCTTTACCCTCATTCCTCAGCAACAACAGTCACTGAGAGATGTTGTGGTTCAAACATGGCCTCCAGGTCTCCTATATGCCTTCCCCCACTACCTCTAATACACAAATTTCTTCAGAAAGCTTCCAGGTGCGAAGCAGCTGTAATTCTCATTGCACTCTTCAGACCTAGACAAATATGGTTCCCTTATGTATGGCCTCATCTTCCTCAAGTACTGTCTCATCCATTCTGCAAACCCCATCTGAACTTCAAGTCCCTCAAACTGACCGCATGGCTTCTCTAATTCCAGTGAAGGACAGTGATTCCACCTTTCCCCCTGGAGTGGTATAAATTTTGTCTGCTTCTCAGAACCCCTCCACTGAAAAAATATATAAAAGCAAGTGGAAAAAGTTTTCATTGTAGACCATGGACAAGGGTTTAGATCCTTTTTTGCCTCCCCTTTCATCTCGTCTGTTATACTTCGCTAACAATTTTCCATGCAGGAGCAAATTAGTCTACAGTTAGTACCATTGGCTGCTATTTTGAATTTTCACATTGGTTCAAATTCTTGTATACGTGGTGGTACAACGGTAGCGTTGTTACCTTACAGCAAGAGGTTCTCCTGTTTGATTCTCGGCTGGAGTGCCTTCTGTGTGGAGTCTGCATGTCCTCCCCACAATCGAGTGGCCTCCAAAAGACCTGCGTGAATGGGCATGCCTTCGCTGAAGATTGGGCATCGGGCTGGCAACTCGGCACCATAAAAATTGACTGCCAATCATTAGTGGACTGGTGTTCCGCAAAGACAAACAACAACACTGGTTCAAATTCTTCTTCTATTGCATCCCAAATAATTTCAAAAGCATTCTTCAAAAATACATTCAATTTGTGGCCCTCACATAAAGATCCATTTCCTCCATAAGACCTTATCATTGAATTACAAGCCCTCATGCAGGCATCCTTCAAACATGCTTCTACTATTAGTTTGGAATATCTCTTGTGGAAAACCTTGTTCCTAGTGGGTACAACTCTGGCCAAACAAATCTCTTTAAGTTACAGGCCTTGTCTTGTAAGCATCTTTATTTGATTTTTCATAAAGACAGAGTAACACTGAGACCCAATCCCTCCTCTGTACATACAACTGCCACAGAATCAGCCTTGAATTAGTCTATTCATCTCCCTCTATTCTTTTCTGGAGACTGGGAGAATACGTCTTGCATGAGTTAGATGCCCATTCTCAGTTGAGGTTTTATTTGCATTGCACAAAGTTTCACGTAAGGATGATTAGTTGTTTGTGTCTTTCTCTAAAGCTAAATTGAACTCAAAAGTTTCTAAAGTTACCATATTCAGATGTGTTCCAGACTGCATATCCTTTGTTTACAGCTCAAAGGGCTGTTGATTCTAGTTCAACCAAAAGCACATTCCACTAGAGCAGTTTCTGTCTCTGCTGCCTTTTTCAAGAATTCTTCAGGGGGGTGATATTTGTGCAACAGCTACATAGTATACAGTACTTTGTCAAGCATTGAAAGCTGGATCTCATTTCTGGATCCAGAACTGTATTTAGTTCCACCATTCTCAAAGGGATTCACCCATGATACCACCCAGGATTCCTGGTAGGTGGAGACTCTGCCCTATGTGTTGAGATGGCTGGAGAGGGTGAACAAGGATCTGTCAATATGCTAAGTACATAACTTTCGTATTCTGTGTTGTCCCCTCCATGCATCTTGACAACTGTCCCTCCTTCCACCTTCCAAATTGTCACTTTCTGTTTTAAAAGATCATGGTGGACCTTCCAGATGCCTAGTCAGTTCCCTTGTCCATTCCCTTCTACTGGCTATATTCTGCTGCTATTGAAGCTCTCTTTCTTCATAAGGGCAAACTCAATATGAGAAGTTGTGTCACCCCATAGCATTATGGTAGAGGAAGAGCTCAAGTTTTAGAGAAGTTCTGTAAATCATTTTTGCCAGCTCATATCTGTCTCAAGGAAAGAGAACGACAAAGAGGATCTATTGTTATGGTAAGCAACAACATAACTTTCATTTTTATCATCACCTGAAGGCCTGAAAATATACCCAGAGTGGTAACCATTTTGTTAACTTTTATTTATTTATTTATTTTTATTGCTACAGACCAGGACTCGGTTTGAGGGCACAAGGTCAGAGGTGGAATGCTTAATGGAGAAAATGAAAGAGAATCCTGATGAACACAAAAGTATCAGTTCATTTACTATGGAGGGTTACCTTTATGTGCAGGAGAAACGTAAGTACTTTTTTTTTTCCCAGTGTAGTGTTGTTGTTGAGGTGGAATTTGAGTTGATGTACATTTCTGACAAACATTTTGATATCGTCTATAAGAAGAGTAACTTAAATAATACTTAATGAATTTATTTTAAGTAGACAGTTTAAGCTTTTGACATGTTAAACGGGGGGAGACGATGATGTGCTTACAATGCTGTTAATACTGCATTAACCCCAAGCACCAGGGTGCAATGTAAAATATTAGTAAACAACATTGTGTCCTTTTGAAGAAATTTTTTTTTTGAAAATGGCTGTATATGAAATGATGGCATTTTTGGAACCGTAAACAAATAAATTGTTCCCTATGGTCCTTCCCTGCTCTTCTGTCCCTTATTTATTTCATCAGAATTATGAAAAAAAAATAACTTGCTTGCTGATTTTTATTTTTTGTTTAATTGTTAAAATCTAGAGCACATTTTCTGTTTTTTCAGGGGTAAACTTTGGCTGCTCAGAGGTGATCCGTATGTAAACTGGAGTTGAAATATGCATGCTTGTACAGTGTACTGTGCATGATGAACACATGCACAATTTATTTTGACAAACTAAACTTGAAGTTATGTTGTTGAGTGGAATTCATAGTCATATTCAATGTAGCATAGCTAGTGCCACTCAGCTGAGGTGAGTTACAGTCCTCCATATTAATGCTGTTCATAGACCTGCATACACTGCATGTCACTGAATTCCACCAACACATAATTCGCATGATTAAGAATTGCTCAGCTTCTTAGCTGAGTACTGTGTCATCCTGCACATATAAGTAACACAATTACACACGGTAAAGGGTTAGACAGTAGACAGGGCTCCAGTACCATGCTTCATTTCAATACCAACCTCTAAATTTAATCTTTTAAATTAAAACTCTTACAATCAGATAGCGATCAGGATTGTGGTCTTTCGAGCCACACCACCTGTATGTATTAAAAGGCACACAAATATGAATTTTTAAACAACTTTGAAAGTGCAGCCTTGCAAGAAGAGCACACAGCACAAAGAAAGAATTGAACCAGATATTCCAGTGACCAGGAAGGACAGGACAACCACCTTAGTAAAACACGATTTATTGTAGAAAATGTTGAGCGCTTTCTTCCCAACTAAAGGGACTTGCTCAGAACAATGTAAAACACAAACACCCAGCTCTGTTTATACTCCACTCTAATTGAACAATTACATTCAATCACTAATTGTTAAAAACATCAGTTACTTAAAAAATACATTTAAAACGGGTAATGACATTCACAAATTGTGATTTTAAACTAAACATGAAAAATTCATAATTTTTCATAAAAACATGTTGTTGGCTTTCCAACATTTATTTATTTGTCCCTCATTTACCCCAAAATGTTACACAACTTTAAAATGCTCAGAATAGTAATCATTTCATTTATTCCAAGGTAATGAGAAGCATGTAAAAACAGTTGCCATTTCATTTCCATAATGTCTACATGCACATCTAATATTCTTCGTTGCACATCTTTTTGCAACTGTTGTACCACAGTTTGTGAATGTCATTACCTGTTTTAAATGTATTTGTTAAGTAATTGATGTTTTTAACAATTAGTGATTGAATTGTTCAATTAGGGTGGAGTATAAACAGAGCTGGGTGCTTGTGTTTTACATTGTTTTGAGGAAGTCCCTTTAGTGGGGAAGAAAGTGCTCAACATTTTTACAATAAATCATGTTTTACTAAGGTGGTTGTCCTGTCCTTCCTGGTCAGTGGATTATCTGGTTCAATTTTTTCTTTGTGGTTTGTCGTTTTTGGACCAGTGGGATGGAAACTTCTACCTCCAATGGAGAAATACTGGAACTCTTACAGCAGATAAACCAGCAACTGGCAGTCCATACATCACAAATCAAGGTGTTAATGGTCAAACCCGTGACTTTGGCCAATACTTTTGTTAGTCTTGGTTATCCTCTCACCCAGCCTTCACCACCTTCTATGCTTAACTTTTCTTCTGGTTTGTCTTCTCAAGACAGACAGGACAGTGTAAACAATAATGAGAATTCAGATATAAGGAATATTGGTATGTCTCAAAGTGTAAATTGTTGGAAAGAAAACAAATTTTTATTCCAAGCGGGGAATATAGTTGATGCATTGAATCAGCAGCATGAAATTGCCATGGAGGAGAAACTCAAATGGTTCGAAAAAGGCCTGTTAGCTTATAAGAAACTTCAAATGGAGAATGCTTATTTAGGGAGAAATGTCGAACTGGAGCATGTTGCTAGAGGTCTTAGATTGTGGAGGTATCCAAATGGAGCGAGTGAAAAAAGTGAAATGTTGGAAGACTGGTATAGAATTAATGAAGATCATGATAAAATTCAATTGTGTCAAATTAGAAGATATGGCTAAACATCTAGAAAAGCTTGATAGGTCAATTCAGACTGACTTGGCAGTCTCTCAGTGTCAAGTAATGTTCAACGTTTTACGATCAGTAAATGATCAATGTAATACTGGTTTCACTCGAAAAACAATAAAATCAAAAGGGATATCCATGAATATAAACATAAAATCACCTATCCCCTGTCATCAGGTCACCAAGGTAATGAGATGCAATGGATTAATGATCGAGGGGTCAACACAGCATAAATGATGTGAGGAATTATCAGGGTGAGCAACGCCCAAGATTGCAGTCTGGTGCCAACATGGAGGAGGTTGTCCAGTGTTCTGAGAGACTCCGGGGGAAAGCACAATCCCACACTTATCAGGGTAATAACTACAGAGACTATGGCAGTCAAGGAGGAAGACCTAAAGGACCAAGGACTCGTAATGTATGACACAGCGACTTCAGCTATGTCGTTGGGAGGTCCCAACCTGAAGGAAATGTAAGTTCAAGTGTGTTTAGTATTAGTGTTATTGCAGCCTTGGGTGAAGCAGTTCATTTAAACCAGCAGGATAATGTTGACAAGACTGTTGTAAGCTCCTTCGATGGTGTGTGCCTGGAATTGAATATGATGAATGATAATCCACATTTACATAATGAATGCAACGTCATGCCAGAGGCTATTGAGCAAGTCCCTGAGGGTGTTATTGGGGCTGAATTTGAAAACACAGACCCTTTAATTGACATTTCAATTTATAGCTTCACTGGATATGCGAACGAGTTAGAATATAATAATGATGATTTTACCAAAGATCATGCATGTGACATCGACCCAGGTGGCAATGTCAGTGACTCGATTGTTTTTAATGTGAACAGAAATAGATTTGATTTCAGTTTAATGGAGGAATATATTTAATGTAATAGTGAAGAAAACAAAAATGAAAATAACATTTACAGTGAGAATAATGATAGGAATATTATTTCACATGAACTGTTTGATATTCAAGTCAAGGTGCTGAATTAGAGTTCATGAATGAAGAATCTGGTTTGGAGCCTGTGATTATTTATAATGATAAAAAAGATTTTATAATTTATAATTATTCACATATAGATTTAACTACCAATCATGCCAACTTATTGGCAAAAGGTTACATTTTTGTCCCTAGTAGAAAAGGAGATGTAGTTGATACATTAGTGGATCTTAAATCCTACACTAAAAAATGTAATTTGAAAGTCTGGTTCAATTCCAGTGGTGAGTCACATAACGAATGTATGGAAGAGCTAAAGAAACTCTATTCAGTCTCATACCGCTTGCTCAGAGGTGACCTGTGCCTGACATATAAGGCCATGTCAAACCCAGATTTGATGAATATGCTTCACTTCAAAAAATCTAGATCCCTCAGAACCACAAGGGCGGAAGACTTAAACCTTAACACGGTTATTAATAGGATGTGCTGGAGGGACAGATTCATCACCCAGAGACTCCCTATGCTGTGGAACAAAATCCCGGTACATGTGAGGCAGAGCACCTCGCTGGTCTTGTTCAAGAGGAATCTTGACCAATGGATGGGAGATCGCAGATATACCCCAGGGATTACTTCAGTGTCACTGCTTGACAGAGGCACAGCAAAATAATAGCCATAGTTTTATTCAAACTAAAGGGGTGGCGAAAGCCACATATCTATGGGCTAGGCTTATAAATGCCCTTGGGCAGATAGCCTAGTATGAACCTATGAACCCTAGTGTATTCAATCCACCCCTAAATAATGTGATTGGTTTATTTGAAAAAATGTGTGAAAGATATAAGGTGGTTTTATGATGATAACGTGAGGGGTAAAGAGTTGATGAATCTTGCAAGAAATTTAAATAATGAAGAAGAAAAATTGTTGGGTAAATTTATGAGTAATAAAGATTTACGATATAGAAAACCTGACAAAGACAACGGGAATGTTGTCATGAATAAGGGGGATTATTTAAATGGGATGAAAGCCCTATTGTTGGATGGTATTTATGACGAGAGTTCATTAAATGAGGTCAGAGTTGTCCACCATATGATAGATTTATTAAGTGATATGTTGTTTCAAGGACAAATTAATTAACCTGAATATTTTTATATGTTAAATGAACATCCCATGGTGTCCAATATTTTCGGTATCCCAGAAATCCACAAAGGCCTGAGAAATCCTAAATTCAGGCCAATTGTGGATGGAAAAAGGTCTAAAACTTGCCTTATCAGTAAATATTTAGATAATAATTTGCAAAAAAGTTTGGAGAAATTTACTTATATTAGCAAAGATTCTTGGCAATTTTTGGAGAAGTTAAAAGGGATCGAAGTCACCCCTGGTTTGATTTTAGTCACTGTAGATGTGGCTAACCTTTTTTCGGTCATACCTCATGGAATAGGATTATCTTGGTTAGAACAGCAAGACACACATTTTTGACCAAGATCAGATTAATAAGTTCATTACTTTGATGGAGGTAGTTTTAAAGACCAACTATATTTTTTTGAAGGCCAGTATCATAAACAGACGAAGGGTGTAGCAGTGGGGGCAGCATGTGCCCCCATTGTTGCTAACCTTGTTATGTCCTTTTGGGAACAGGAATTCCTTATGAAAAGTTCTTTTGTAACAGATAGAGTGCATTATACTAGACTCCTGGATGACCTGTTCCTTATTTGGAGAGGAACTGAGCAAAAATAAAAAGAATTTAAAAATGTATAAATGGATCAGTTGAACTTTTAAAATTTACTTTTGAGTACGATAAGGTAAAAATCACCTATTTGGACATTGACCTTTGAATTGACACATGCAACAAAAAGTTTATAACTAACATTTATAGAATATCTACCTTTTCCAACTCATATTTAGACTATAGTAGCTGGCACCAGCAAAAGAATCTGAGGTCAAGGGTCAGTTGGTGTGGGTGGCCAGAATGGTTAGCCAATATGAAGATTTTTTATGTGAGGTTGAATTTATTTTGCAGATGTTTAGGCAGAGGGGTTACCCGAATAAGATGTCAGCTATATTTCCAGAAGTTAAAAATAAGTGTGACATGGGGGTGTATAAGCCCATTCTGGAATGTGTAAATAATGTTTATTCAGGGGGGACAGCATCAATGGTGAATAGAATAAACCAATATCAGCATGAGTTTAATAATAACATATAATAGTGAAGCTAGTATTATATCCGACATTATTCAAAACAATTGGGAAATATTACAGTTTGACGAGAATATTGTACAGAAGGTTGGTAGAAATCTGAAAATAGTTTATAGGAAAGATAGATCCTTCAAAAATATATTAGAAAGGAGCATTGAGAACGTAACATGTAATAGAACCATGGGTAATTTTAAGTGTATTTTAAGTGCAATGGTTGCATTTACTGTTCCTTCATTTTGGAAACAGGTAAAGATTTTAAGTTAAATGGTAGAACAATACATATATATGGGCATTATAATTGTAACTCCGCTAATGTGACATATATGGCTAAATGTCAAGATTGCCCTATATTTTATATTGGGAAAATTTGTAGGAAATTTAAACTTAGGATAGGTGAACATTTAGGGGATATAAGGAATAATAGAATCACCAGTCCATTGTTTAGACATATACATACCTACACAGGACATAAGTTTAAATTTATGGTGGTACAACAGTTGCAAAACGATGTGCAAGGAAGAATATTAGATGTGCATCTAGACATTATGGAAATTAAATGGCAACTGTTTTTAAATGCTTCTCATTACCCTGGAATAAATGAAATGATTACTATTCTGAGCATTTTAAAGTTGCGTAACATTTTGCGGTAAATGAGGGACAAATAAATAAATGTTGGAAAGCCAGAATGTTTTTTATGAAAAATGATGAATTTTTCATGTTTAGTTTAAAATCACAATTTGTGAATGTCATTACCTGTTTTAAATGTATTTTTTAAGTAATTGAGGTTTTTAACAATTAGTGATTGAATGTAATTGTTCAATTAGGGTGGAGTATAAATAGTGCTGGGTGTTTGTGTTTTACATTGTTCTGAGGAAGTCCCTTTAGTGGGGAAGAAAACGCTCAACATTGTCTACAATAAATCGTGTTTTACTAAGGTGGTTGTCCTGTCCTTATGGTCATTGGATTAAGAAGAGCACACAGGAAATATGCACTGCTGCACCGAGTATGGGGCTGCATCATCTGAACTCAAGAAGCTGCTTTGTACTGAACACTCCACTGAGCAGAATTTTTGACCTAGTTTCCCAGACTGAGTTTCAATGCCTTCCAGTGTTTATTTGCCAAAATTAACTGTACAGTAAATAAACTCTTACAGTCATACACACATTAATTTCCTGGGAAGATTGGTAATGTTCTCCTGCACCTCAGCCTTCTACCCTGGCGTATGGTAGTAAACTGCCATTACCCCGTATTATCAGACTGGGAACCTCCTAGTTACTGTTTCACCTCTGCTGATGCACCATATAATAGTTTGTAGCAGAACAGTCTGACCAGTATGAGGTGAATGCCAGCAGCTTGTCATTGTTTAGTAGTAAATATCAGTAAATATAAGTACGTAGATGATCACGCTGTTTAAAAGTGAGTAAATAAAAATACTTCACTTAGAAAAGAAGGCGTAAAGCAAGGCAATTAAGTACACAGAGATCGATTAAACTACACATGAAAACAGAAAATCATGTTGAATAAATAGAATACAGAAAAGCATAATGTCTGTCTACAGCTAGTCATTTTCTTTGCTATTTTCTTATCTAAAGTATTACTGAGTACTAGCCATCATAGCTGAATTTCCAGAATACATCATGCAGAGACAAAGTACAGAGAACTCACAAGTCATTGGCTGCAATATAGTTGTTTTTCTTCCCTTAGGTTCACGGGTTCATAGGTAAGTACTAGGCAATATGTCTGCAAACCATTTCAAGCCTAGCCAAAAAATATATAAATATTTAAAATTTCTTTCTAACCTCAAGGAGGGCAAGACAAGATAGAGAGAGAATTTGAGTCTGTCCATCCAGTTATCTAAGTGTACCTTAAAGGGGAAAGGATGCTACTCTTCTGTACATGTAATGGACGTTTGTTCCAGAGGTGAGGGATACTTTGGGATATAAATGTATCATGCCAGCATGTCTTATATGCTGATGAAGGTTTAGTTCCTTTAGCCAAGTATTTGATGTACATTTAGTTCTGTGAAGGAATAGGATATCAAATAGGGTTCGATCTTTCGTGGCACAAAAGGCTAGATCTTGACAAAGGAGTCTGTAAGAGACTGAGTACAGAGAAAGGGCTGCCATTCTCTCCTGATAACTAATATTTTTGAGGCCACTGAGCTTTTTTGTTATGAATCTGTAAGTTCTATCAAGTTGTGTGATATGCTTAGATAAGTACATGCCAAAAGGTGCATTATATTCAGTAATTAGTCTGATAAGATATGGGTAAAGGTGAATTAAGACCTCTTTGGATCTAGTTGAGATGCCTTTGGAAATTAGGTGGGGCCAGATAAAAGGCTTTCTGGTCAAATGATCAGGAATTATGAGCAAGAGTACCCAGATCATGTACAGTAGTGACTGATTGGAGTGGTCCATCTCCTATATGGTAAGTGAAATTGTTTTGTTTACCAAAATGAACTATTCTAATTTTTTTTTTTACATTTAATTTGAGACCGTTGTCCTTGCATCAGTTGTTAACATGGCCAAAGCCGTATTGGAGCAATTATGAGTCAGTTGAAGATCAATTTTATTTTTATTTTACATTTGTTAACAGGGAAGTTCTGACTGGACACAGATCCATTTTCAGTGGAGGCCTGGGGAGAAAAGCTCCAAGAATATTACATACAAGAAATATTCCATATCTAAACAGCTCTAGACATCTAATAATCATACAGTAACAAGCAACTTTACAAGTTATTAAGTAGACAGTTATTAAAATACATGGGTGTATAATATTAAGCACCATAACAGCAAAGAATTTTTATTATTATTATTTTTTTTTTAAGTAGGATGTGTGGTAGGGGAGCAGGTAATGTTTGCCTATAGTGATAGAAGGACTTATCATATTTCTCTAATATAAATACAGCAGGTTATCAACTTTTCCAGGGTAAACTTAAGCTGTGGAATCTTAAATTATTGCAACAGTGTAAAGGCAAGAATTAACATGGCGAGTAGCATGGGCACAGCCAGCTGTTTAGGTAGTGGATTTTTCAGATTTTTAAATTCACTAGTAAACGTAGTGGAGGTTTTTTGGCTTGGTAGTGAGTTCCAAGTCCTGGCAATAGTCCAGGCAAACAGAGTTTTACCAGCATCGTTTTTATGTTTGATGACATGTATGAGATTCTGGCTACTGGATCTTAAAGCTCTTGTGGAAATGTGGGGCTGGATTAGATGCTGGAGTCCAGGGGTATTTTCAGGATGATAGTAGAGTGTGTATGCTATTGAGAATTGATTGAGTAGGGAGTAGTTAAGGCAGCTCAAGCCAGTTGAGCTGCTTCAGAGCACGACAGTGGTGAGATCTGTATGATGCTTCAGTAGCAAACTTGATAGTCTTGTTGTAACAAGATTCCATTTTGTTTAGTTCAGTTTGGTGGAGATTTGTTAGAGCAGGGGAGGCATAGAGAAGGATGGACAACAGACGAGTCCTTGCAATGGTTGCTTTGGTTTGTTTGATTATATACTGTTTATTCCTGTAGAGGAGTCCTAGTTTTTTATTTACTTTCTTGATGGTTTGAGCTATATGGATGTCAGATTTTAGGTTATTGTCTATTTCAACACCTAGCAGTTTTGTGCGAGTAGTGGGAATGATTTGGATGTTATCCTTAGAGTTAATGTTAAAATTATTGTTTAGAAGAGGGGATTGACTGGGGCTGAAAATAATTAGTTTTGTTTTTTTGGGATTAAGAATAAGTTTGATGTTGGTGAACCATAAAATAATTAGTTTTGTTTTTTTGGGATTAAGAATAAGTTTGATGTTGGTGAACCATATTTCGGCTAGAGTAAAGTTAATGTGGGTTAAGGTTTGCAGTTCTTTTAAAGTGGGGGCAGCACATATAAAGGCATGTCATCTGCATATTGTATGACAGAGGCAGTGAGTGAGGAAGAGATTTGGTTGGTAGATAGTGAGAACAGTAGTGGACCTAGGATAGACTCTTGAGGGACTCCTATGGATACCGGTAGTAGAGTGGTAAGCTGGTCTTGCCAAAGGACTGCTTGTTGACATTCTGATAAGTAGCTAGTGAACCATGATATGGAGGAGGAGCTTATGTTTACGTTAGAAAGAGTTTTAAGAAGAAAACTGTGGTTTACCATGTCAAAGGCTTTTCACAAGTCTAAGAATATGGAAGATACAAATAGTCCCTTGTTCCCATGGTGGTTAACAATATCTGTAAATGATAATAGTTCTGTGGTGGTGCTATGGGAGGGCCTAAAGCTGTGTTGAGTTTTGGAGAGTAGGTAATTTTCTAGGAAGTTCTGCAGTAGTTGGGAATGAACAACTCTTTCTAATATTTTGGATAAATCTGATAGGATTGCAATAGGACGGTAGTTGGTGTATTCTAAGGAGTTACCTCCTTTGTGTAGTGGAATAATATGGGATGTTTTCCACAAGGTGGGTACCTTATATTCTGCTAATGATCTATTTGTAAGAATGGATACTGGATAGGCTACTGCCACTGCAGCTATTTGAAGGACATCTGCGGGTAGGTTATCAGCTGCTAGTGTGGTTGGTTTGAATGTTTTTAGGAGTTTAGAAATTACTTTAGTGGGTACCGGGTATAGGGAAAAGCTGGAGGTATTATTTCTGCTTGTATTTGGGGGTGTAGGGGAACCTAGTGCTGTGAGGCTACTAGTACTATTTTGGGTTTTTGCAAGGGTTTGAACTGTTTCAGTAAAGAATTTGTTAAATTGAGTGGGAATGTTGCTATGGTTTTTTGGTAGCACTGGAGTTAGAGTGGAGGCCTTACCTGGGTGCATTATACTGTTTATTGTGGCGCAGAATTTTTTTTTGGGCTGTGGGCATGTTTTTCTTGCATGGTTTTATAGTAGTTAATTTTATCAAGTTTAACTTGTTTTTTGGCCTTGTTGCGGAGCTCTAGATAGATTTGTCTCAGATTGGTAGTTTTGTTTTTATGAAACTGGGTCCAAGCTTTGTCCCTTTCTTTCACTGTAGTTTTAGTATCTTTAGTTAGCCATGAGGCATAATTTGATTTTATTCTTATGGTTCAGGCAGGAGCATGATGATTTAGGATTTTTAGGAAGGTAAAGTTAAAGTACTGTACAGCTTCATCTAGAGATAGTTGTTTTAGGGGAGTCCAGTTGGAGCTTTTTAGTGCAATAATGAAGTCAGTAGTTATAAAGGTCCTTTTATTATGAACAACTCTGAGGATGGGTTGGCTGAAGTACTGAGGTCTAGTCCTAATTATGTAGGTTGGTTGATAGTCACTTAGACTATTGGGAAGACATCCAGATTGATGTGCTTGACTGGGGTCAAATAACAGTATCCAATCTAGGATGGATTCACGTTTGGATGTTATCAATACCAAGTATGGCCTTTCTGAACCCATACTTAAATTCTTTAATCTAAGCCTTTCCACTGATTACATTCCTGAAGCCTGGAAAACAGCTTTTGTAATGTCATTATAGAAGGGTGGTTTACTTTACTGCAAAAAACACTCAATGTACAGTCATCCTGAAACTTAGTTATCCTTAACCCAGAAGTGCTGGCCTGAATGTTTGAAAAATACATGCCAAGTAGGAAAGGGACCAAAACTGAGCTCTGTGGTATACCACTGGTAACTGCTTAGCTTTCAGAAGTGGCACCTGGTACTTTAACCACATGGGTTTTGTCAGATAGCCAGTTAGCTATCCATCATACAGTATAAGGATTTATATTCAGATTTACAAGTCTATCAGTAATGCTTGCATGGGGAATATTGTCAAAAGCCTTTGCCACATTTAGATATGCTTTATGCACTGCATAACTGCTATATACTGCTTCAGTTACTTTTCAAAGAAATTAATTAGGTTGAAGAGGCAGGACCTTCCTTTGTTAAGCCAAATCAATGAGGGTCCAGGGTTGAGAGATTTTCAATGTGTGGATTAATGATGCCTGAGATAATGTAACCCATAGCTTTACATATGAGGCTACTGAGGTCAATGGGTCTAAAGTAATCAGGGTCTGTAGTTAAGCCACCCTTCTATAATGGCATTACAAAAGCTGTTTTCCAGGCTTCAGGAATGTAACCAGTGGAAAGGCTTAGATTAAAGAATTTAAGTAGGGGTTCAGAAAGGCCATGCTTGGTACTGATAATCAGGCAAATCGGGCAACCTGGTATGTTGTCAGGGGCCATGGATGAAGTATTCTTAGTTTCTTTTTTCTTCTTTTGTTATTATTCTTAGTTATTGGGTTGATATTTTTTCATATAGACTATAGGTGAATCGGAGCAGTTTTTTTTAAATTTTCATACTAATGTGTCTGTTTTCTTGCTAGGCCTAGGATTAGTTTATAGGTCCAGTAACCAAGGAGCAAAATAGTTTACAGCCTATTTCATTTGTCTGCCATACATTTCATATCATTTGTAAAATTGCTGAATATTCCAGTAGAATGCAGTCGCATCTTCAGTTGCAAACTTTATGTACAAGTTCACCGATTTTGTCATTGCAGTGTGAAATACATATTGCATTTTTAAATCACATGTTTTTGTTTACCTGCTGCAAGTTTTACAGGATTTGATTGTAGCTGTAATATCTGTTGCATTCTGACTTAGGAAACTTTGGCATATTTATTCTCAGACCTCACACTCTCCTACAGGAATCTCCCAACCCCAGGTGCAGAAGGACAGGCAGATAAACATATATACAAACTTGCACATTGCATTTCACTGCTTACCTGAACTGGTGATCTGAGCAGGGCAAAATGGAATGCATTGGTGCAAAGAGCTAATTGCCACAAACACTTCTGTATTTTGTGCGCTGCTGTGCAATGATATTCTTTTGGATAGAAGTCTGGGAACTACTATACCATACAAATGCTTTTGAGATGTGTAAAAGTCCAATTAGCATAGGCCAAACCCTATATATGTGAATATTCTCAGTGTTCAGTAGATCATGTATGCTTGTGAGCAGTCAGTGATAATGAATTGCTATCCATTTCCCAGGTATACAGAGCCACTTACACAGCTTTGCATAGTATGCATGTTTCTGTGAATTCCACCTACTGTCAAGTTGGATGACTGAGAATGTAAAACTGCAAAGAAGGAAAACTCCCTGTAATCTTGATAGCCTAATTCTTGGATAGCATAACACTCAGGTGTGGTCCATTCTGAAAACTTTTCTTGTGTCATTAAAAAATGTGTGTGTATATGTGACTACATAATATATATTTGCTTGTGTGTATATAAAACATGTGCATTTTTAATATGAGATAGGTTTAATGCTGTCAGAAAATATTTTTGGACTGCAAAGCATGGTCTCTAGTGTCCATTTTGGCAGATTTTTAGTGCAACTATTCGAATATCGTGAGATAATGTGGCAGTCTGGAAGTATATAGCTTTGTATTATTTTTAAAAGAAAGAATTTTTGTAGCATTATAATTTAATAACAGTTATGCAAGTATCACGCGTGCATTTTTAGATACACTTAAGTTATCGAATCATTTGTACACTTGTACTTCATACCAATTTGACAATCAGTTGGCAGAACCACTTTTACATTTAGTGTCCATAGTACTATACTATGGACTAGGACCTCAAAAGTGTTGGAACAGAAAGGGGAAGTGTTGCAGTGCAGCAGTAGTGTCACATACACTGTCCTACATGTCAGAATATTTTTATATGCTGAAACTGCAGAGCAACTGACAGTCACTTAAATCACCACACATAATGTTAGTTAGTCTGGTCAGCAATCTGCCACACAGTTATGACACCATCCCCTTCACCAGAGATGTATCACATTGCAAGCTGAAACCCTATTTCACTCTGTCTTTGTCTCTTCCTACTCCTGGGGAAGGCAAGCTGGAAAGGTCTCTCCTTCCACCATCCACTCATCTTCTCCAGCACCTGAGCTGATAGTCAAACTCAAGTTTACTAGTTCGTTGTAGGGGCTCCATCTTTCAGTCATCAGGATTAATTTTGGTAAAAAAAAATCTAAACAGCACAGAAAAATGAAAAAGGTGAAATCTTGTGATAACCAAGCAACTCTTTTACTGCTAATTGTTGTGGCATCATTGTGTCATACTTTCGGCAGACATTTTAAGAAGGGACGGAACAATTTCTGAAACAGTGATGCATATGTGCCTGTTACTTTTAAATGTTGAAATGCATATTTTGTTTTTTCAAATGAATGTAGCAGTAGCCTAGAAGGAAATGTGTAACATAAGTAGTTTTACCAAGAAATTATACTTTGGGAGCAGTTTATAAAATATTATGACTTTGAAAGTCTTGCTGTTGATTTCATAATTATTCATATATAGCCAAAAAGATTTTCTGGTAAAGGTAGTCACAGTAGACATTACAGTACATCATATATGGAATGTTATTTTTTTTGTTGTTTTTTTAAGTTTTGAATTTCGTTTTGATTTGTTTCTTCTGTTTTCATTCTTCATCAGTAGGTGATCTCCGACGTGTGACTGGATGTGTATCTGAGCTGGTTGAAGTGAGCCCACATTGTAGCTGGTTCATTACTTTTGGTACACTTGTTTGAAGTTAGGCACTTTTTGACCTTTATTTATTGATACATTTGTTTGTATATGCCCACCATACTTCAGATCATGTCATGCTACTTTAAAACACCAACGTAGTTTAACAATTGGGAACATCCTCTAATGGAATTGGCAACAAGTTTCTGATAAGCCAAGTGTTTTAAAGCATGGGTGGCTACTTACACCATGGACTCCAGTACAGACAAGAACTCACTTTATTGTGCAAAAAATAAAAAAAAAAGATTAAGTGCTTTCGTCCGAGAAAATATTAGGACTTTATCAGAATCTAACACAAGTAAAACGTTCTCCTCGTTTATATACAAAACCCCTCACCTAAGACCCTGTGATACAAAATAATTAGAACCATACATTTAAAACTGCATACATCGTAAAAATAGTCACATAAAACCACCTGAACTGTAAAATCAAATAATATATTATGAATGCTGCACACATTAACATAAGGTTATAAAAACATAGCTTTTAATTTAAAGGCACGACTAATAGAAATCATGTCATTAAGTCCTGGGGAAACGGCCTGAAGTTTTAACTGCCATGTAGTTTCTTTGAACTCCAGGAGTACGTCCAAGGGTCCACCCCTAAAACCCATATCAACATGGTCAATTGCAATAAAGTGGAACAATGTGTTGGATGTTCTGTTGTGTGCTTAGATAACACATTTTTTTCATCACCTTTACTAATAGAGTATTGGTGTTGATAGATCCTTTGCCTAAAACTGTTAATTGTTTTGCCCACATAGAATCCGTCACACGCCTGGCATTTCGCAATGTGAACAACCCCCTTGGTGCCACAGTTGTATTTCGAAGTAAGATTGATGTTCCCTACCTTACTCAAGTAAAGTCTTGACCCTTCCAAGATGAATTTACATTGACTACCATGCCCACATTTTGTTATCTTTCCCTCCACTTTGTTTATTTCAGTTTTCAAAGTTGTAGGTCGACCTCTTTCCATTTCTTATCTTTTTTGTCTCTCACCTTAATCAAGTATCTTGTTCTTATGGAAATATATCCCACTGACATTATGTCTATATCCTGATGTTAAACATTTTTTTGACTTTTTGCACTTAAGCAATTACTCTATCAAAACTTTCCATATTCCTTCTGTGCTGCCAGTCTGGATTTTACTTGCAAGCTGGATACTAGGGTCATCTATGGTAATTTGCAAAATGTGAGGCAGTGGCTTGATTTTCTTTTTCCTTGGAATTTCCAGCTGGAGACTGGGAGGAGCAGTTGCAGGGAGACTGCAGACCTATTCTCAGAAAATTGAAAGAGGTGCAGGTTCACACTTCAATGAAGTATGATCCTTGTGGAAACAAGTACCCACTGTGGATAAGAAAATGAGTGTGTATACTTCCTGAACCAGTACTGGAGAAAAGGTAGATTATAAGAAATGTATGTAGTCCTGCTGTACAGTGGCATGCTGGAGCCTTGCCATCAAATAGTCACATTGCCACAGTAGTCAGGAAGTCCTTCTACATGGCACACCTCATCATAAAAGGGTTTTCATCCAGGAAAAAAGAGGTCATTGTTACCCTCTACTCGTCACTTATCAGACCCATTATAGAGTACAACGCCCCTTTTGGAATGTACCTCACAAGACATCTGCAGCAGCTGGAAAGGCCACAGAAGTACCTCACAAAAAGGATTACTGGCCTCAAAGACCGCCTCAAACACTCCAGCTTTACTCCATAGCATATCTCCTACTCTGAGGTAATCTCTGCCTAACATATAAAGCTATGACAAACCCAGAGCTGTTGGACATGCTACACCTAAAGAAATCCCAATCCCTCTGAGCTACACGTTCTAGGGACCTAAACCTTGTCACCACAATAAACAGGACACACTGGAGGGATAGATTCCTGTCCCAGAGACTTCCTATACTCTGGAACAAGCTACCCATCTATGTCACGCAAAGTTCTTCATTAGCATTCTTCAAGAAAAATCTTGATGAGTGGATGGGAAATAGGAAATACACCCCAGGGATCACTTCTGTGTCTCTGCTGGACAGTGGCACAGGAAAATAACTTTCTTGGGTGGCATAAGCTATGGAAACTTGCTGGCTAGGCTTACGTAGGCCCTTGGGCTGATAGCCTAGTACCTACCTATGAAACTGTCACGTGAAGATGGGCAAAACATAGCTACCATGAGTTATTAGATAATGTCTGAGCCACCTAGGTCACTGGAGGTCAACCAGGAATAGGAAACATTAAAAATCACTATAGATGTGTACCTCTCTATCCCATATTTTTGAATCTGCTCCATTTAGCATGTTGGCTATCTTCTGATTTGATCTTCAGACACGGTGTACATTGAATTATTGTGACATTTCTTACTGCATTAATTTTTTGAATGCTTACTTTTGTATTTTTTCTGGCCATTGCTTGGTTGTTATCATAAAAATATGTTAACACGGTTTGTTCAGACTTTGTATGCATTAAGTGAGAATTTTCGTGAAGGCCACAACCACTGTGTGATAAGATTTGGTATTGCAAACTTTAAAACAAGAATAAAGAAGTTAAGATTAGAAAATGAATATCTGATCAGATTAGACTGAGAAAAGTTCTGCTTCATATTTTAAAATTTACACTTGTGCTAACCTTAACCCTAACACAATCCCTGATTCTGAGTCCCTAACCCTGCACATTACGCCACTAAAAATCCTTTCCCTAATAGTACCAGTATACAAGACAAAAAGCACACAGAACACCCACAACACAAAACGGGAAATCTGTCCCCCTACCTAATACTTACTAGTGAACACTCTCACATATACACCAACCACTGTAACTTTTTGTCAAACATTAATTTTCCTGCATTATAAAACACTATAAAATGAACATTCTGGGAAATGTGCTTTCCATATTTTATACTTTCATTGTTCTTCACTATCTAAAAACTTTTTAGTTAAACATGCTTTTGATATTTTGATATGTCTCTCTCTCTTTCTCTTTGTCATTATCCATATATATTTTTGACAGGTATATTTCTACTGTCCCTTTATTTATCTATAGATATATGTATATGTATATATATATATATATATATATATATATATATATATATATATAGTGTGTTTGTGTGTATATGTATATCTATCTATATATATATATATATATATATATATATATATATATATATATATATATATATATCATTTATATATATATATATATATATATATATATATATATATATATATATATATATATGTATATCATTTATATATATATATATATATATATATATATATATATATATATATATATATATATATATATATATATATATATATCATCATGTATATAGTGTTTCACATCATGTATTAGCTGGACACCCAGTAATGTGCTTGCCACCCTGCAGTCCCGTTGTTACTACTTTGAAAACCTCCCTCTCAGTAAGACATGCTCCCAGGTTCGCGCCATTCACCTTATGATCTTTAACTACTGCTGGATGATCAGTATCTAAAAAAAATTTAGTGTAGGTCTTATTCAGTCTGTTTATGTAATACAGTTTAAGCTTACCACTCATGCATTTGCACACTACTCGGCCCTCCTCCCCACCCCTTCTTCTTCAGTTCTCCACTGTTCCTTCCCAAGTCTTTAGGTTAGTCTGGCTCAAAACTACATAGCCCCACTACATTATTGCCTCCTAATTGTCTCTGACTATTGCACACCGTTTCCTTAGCTATAATCCCTTGTTTTAAAGTTTCCCTGGTCAACTAAATATACTGTTTACTCATACCTTTTCTCATATCTAGTTTTACCAGTGTACAATTTATATACTGACCTTTATTCTCTCAAACTTTTACTGATTGACTCTAGCATGCTGCCTCGGACCACTTTATGGTTCATTTCATGCAGCATCTGCCATACTCTTGTTAGTTCCCATTCTGTTCTCTAGTTTTCTTTTCCTTCCCATTTTCTCCCGTTCCTCCCACCAGTTCATTCTTATTCTCATTTTTCTTTCATATCCCATGTCACATCACCTTGGTCCCAGGTTTCCAGTGGTCTCGGCAATCAGGTCCTCTCCCATAGTTTAGAAATACCCCTACACTTTGGCACCATCTTTAAAATTCATATTTTACATCATATATTAGCTGGATGTGCAGTACTGTGCTCGCCATGCAAAAGTAAGCTTTACAGGCTGTGAAATGCAAGTTGTATTTGTATTTGTCTGCTTATTCTACCTAATGTGTTAAAAGGGTCTACTTTAGAATGACGATTGTTTGAAATATTGAGCGCTCACATGAACGAATATTTCAAACCTCGATATTGCTATTTTTTTTTTACACTACAGTGTGGATCATAATATTTACCCTTTCTTCACCGTAATGCAATCTCAGAGTTGGAATATATATTTAGTGGAGGGGGTGGGTGGTGCAGCCCCTCACAATAGCAATTTCGAGTTTTGGAATATTCGCTCTTATGAGCATTCGAGACATTGATCTTTCGTTTATCTGACATGGACCATGTTAAAATAGCTACACTAAGCATAAATGCAGTCTGAGAAGTATTGTTTGCTTGTTCTAGGCACATTGAAAAGGTTTATTGCTGCGACCAGTCACTTGTACTTGTAATACCATGCATCTAAAGTTGAATAGGCGCATCTCAGCTAATTGTAATTGTTGTCAAGATTTCGAAGTTGGGTACAACTTTTAACTGTTTCGTGAAGCTACTGTGTTACTACAGAGACCTGCATGTTTTCTCATGAATGTTTTTATCCAGCATTTTGTAACTTTGTTGTGGAGATGAATCTGGAGACTGCATAGTGCAAGACTTCTCCTGTATCTACATACAGCCTCAGTCCTGGTGTATGGTGGGAACTGTAGCTTGCATTAGATTTCTCAGTACCGGAATATTAGTTGTGTAATCCTGTTTAAAAATGAAGCAGTGTATCCAGAACTCAGTACTAAGCAGAAGTGATAACATGGCTTATTTTGCCAGTAGTTGAAGTATAACAGCAAATGTGAATGGCTATACCTTAACCATTATGTTTTGAGAGTAGTGTTTTTTAACTGAGTTAATGGTCACTGTATGTAACTGTTGATAGAAACACTTGCTCCTGTTCTGTTATTTCATCTGCAATCTAGGCTACTGACAGAATTTTTTTAATTGGACTACCTGCCCCACTCCCACTTTTCTGTTATTTGTCCTAACCACATAAAATATATTTCTTTTTTTCTTTCTTTCTTTAGCCTGCAGTCCCATTGTTACTACTTTGAAAAGCTCCCTCTCAGTAAGATGTGCTGCCAGGAATTTGCCATTCACCTGATGATTTTTAACTACTTCTGGATGATCAGTACTGGGCCCTCCTCCCCACCCCCTCTTCTTCGGTCCTTCATTATTCCCTACCAAGACTTCTGGTTATTCTAGCTCAAAACTATGTAGCCCCACTATATTATTGCCTCCTAATCATCTGACTTTTGCACTCCATCTTCTTAGCTATAATCCCTTGTTTTATAGTTTCCCTGGTCAACTAAATCCACTCTTTACTCATACCTTTTCTCACATGTAGTTTTACCAAAGTATGATTTCTGTACTGACCTTTATTCTGTCAAACTTTTACTGATTGATTCAAGCACGCTGCCTCGGACCACTTTGTGATTCATCCTGCTGTGTACACCCTAGCTTTGCTTGGGCTCACTCTGCTCCTCTACCCTACCCCCATTCCCACCCACCCCTGAGCTCATTACCTTTATACATAATCCCTTGTTACCATTCCTCCTTACCCCTTCCCCTCCAATCAGCTTCTCTCATCCAGACCTCCACTTTACTCCCTGCCCACCTATCCATTTTCTTAACCCTATTATACACAAACACTCCTCTGAATTCTCCTCTACTTTCTAACCACATCCTTGATTGCTTGACCCTCCGTTTTATTTCCCATATCCACTATTACTTTCCCCTATTACCTAACCTTCTTGAGCTATATTCCTCTTCCTACTAACTTGAAGCTTATAAGTATTGGCATACCTTTCCTACCACTTACATCTTCACTATACACTTGAGCACTTTTTCTGTTCTGGTATACAACCTTATCTCTAATTCTCATCTCCCTCAACATTACTACTCTCCGCTATCTTCTTAACTTTATCTAGACAATATGTCTATGCCATTAGCCTGACACACTCCCACCCCACTTAACTCATTCTCCACACATCCTGTTTCTATCAGTCCTCTCTACCTCTACCCTAATAGTCTTATATAACCTCTCCTCCTACAATACACAGTTAAAACCTCACCATGTTGCCAATCTCCATCTATCCTTTAGATATCCCAGAAGTCCCTCACTCATTTCTGATGACTTCACCCACCCCTCCTACACCTCCTCATCTTCCTAAAATTCCCCCTGCTGCTCAATCTTCAACAAAGATAAGGTGAATTACTATTTCCTTCTCCCCCTCCTCACAATTTTTCTCCCACTCACCCTATCTTGCTCCTATCCAGGGACATCCATCACAACTCTGGACCGGAATTACCCTCCTCATCCAACTCTATGCCCTCTCTGTATTCCATGAACATCAGAAACATAGTCAAGAAAAACAGTGAATTCCATGCCTGGATATCCCATCACTCTCCTGGCATCATAACTCTCTCTGAAACCTGGCTGAATCCCCATATTCCTGACAAAGATTTTCTTCCCCCAGGATACATCTTACGACTCGACAGAACTCAGAAAAAAGGTGGTGGAGTTGGTATCATGTTTTGTAACCACCTTACAGTAACTCCTCTAGCTATCCCCACCCCCTATGCATCCTCACCCGAACTGCTAATTGCTAACTGTAAAATTATGCCCACACCACAATTACCATAGCTGCAATTTACATACCCCCTGGTGACAGTATCACTGCTCTAGAAAATATCCTTTCCTGGCTCACTTAACATTTGCCTAATGAAACAGTAGTCTTGGGTGATGTCAATATTAGTTGGCTATAACCCCTCCTCAGATACTTTCAGCTCCTGTAGTAATTTACGTTTTCTCCCAATTAATATCTACTCCTACATATACTGTCAAATCTACTAATCATACCTGTTTTCTTGACTGGATACTAGACTCTCACCCCCCATAAATATCACTTCCCTGAAACACTGCCTTATGCTCTCAGCAATCACTGTCCAACCAAAGTCCTTAGATTTACTCCACATAAGTTTATAGAGTGTCCCCAACTGATCAACTTTGACTCTGATATACTAAATAACCATCTCTCAGCTATTAACTGGTCCTTCCTTAGGCAGCTACCCATTTATGATGCCATTATTAAATTCAGTTCCATATTCCTTAGCATACTTGACTCCCTGACCCCTTTACGTACTGTTAGAGTAAGATCAATCATATCTCCTTGGCTAACCCAGATCACTAGCTCCTTAACGCAAAAAAGGGACAAAGCTTAGAAATTCTGGTCCAAAACCAAACTTCCCTCCCACCTCCCATAATATAAAGATCTTCACAACCTCATGAAGAAGTCCCTCTATTATGACAAGAAAAACTCTGTAACAACCCTCCAACCACACACTTAGCCAACCCAAAGAAGGTCTGGCATGCCATCAACCAAATTCTTCATCTGGGCAACCCTTCTTCCCCCTAGCCATGCCTCATTAACACACCCCTAGAAACTGTTACCATTTTCAACTCCTATTTCTTCGAAGCTGTCAGCAAATTAACTATCCAAACCAACTCCAACTCAAATGCTAACCTCCCTACCAACTCTCCTACACCCACTACCCCATCTCTGTCCTTTTCTCTCAAAACTCCCTCCGAGCAACACTCTCTAGGTACCTAAACCTTGTCACCACAATAAACAGAATATGCTGGAGGGATAGATTCCTGTCCCAGAGACTTCCCATACTCTGGAACAAACTACCTATCTATATCAAACAAAGCGCCTCATTAGCACTCTTCAAGAAAAATCTTGATGATTGGATGGGAGATAGGAAATTCACCCCGGGGATCATTTCTGTGGCTCTGCTTGACAGTGGCACAGGAAAATAATTTTCTTGGGTGGCAAAAGCCAGGGTACCTTTTGGCTAGGCTTATGTAGGCCCTAGGGCCAATAGCCTAGTACCTACCTATGAACTAACTACATTAAATCCCTGCTTCTAAAGCTTAAACCTTGCTCCTCCTCTATTGAAGATTTGTCCCCACTCTTTCTTCAGAAAGCAGCCAACTCTCTTGCCCTCCCCATCTCTGTACTGATTAACCATTCCATTACTGATACTAAAGTACCTGCAATCTGGATACAGTTCTACACCATACTCCTTCACAAGGGAGGTAACTCCTCTGAACTTTATAGCTTCAGGCCCATTGCTGTTCTAGCCCCTCTTTCTAAAATTATGGAGAAATGCGTAGACAGACAAATCTTTCACTTCATCTTACAAGAGAACCTACTAACCCCCACTCAGCATGGCTATTGCCCTAAACATAGTACCTCCACCACCCTCATTCCCTTTGTAAACACCACATCCCAAGCTAGAGACCAAAACAAACTGGTCTCATGCCTATTTCTTGACATCTCCAAGGCTTTAAACACTGTCTCCACCCCCTCCACTTAAACAAAAACTCTCTGAACTCAACCTGTCCAACCCCCCTATTTCCTGGTTCACTAGTTACCTCACTGACCGACTTCAGTCTGTTAAATGGCATTCTGCAATCTCTCCTGCTCTACCTGTAAAAATGGGTGTTCCTCAAGAATCAATCCTTGGCTCATTACTATTTAATGTCTTTACTAATCTATTGTCTACATTCTGCCCTCAGTCATCACTTGTCCAATACACAGATGACTCCACAGTTATCACCATAACAGATACCCTCTCTGACTTAAATTTAAGAACACAGATATCCTTACCCATTCAAAACTGGTGCACCAAGAACCAGCTAACAGTAAACCCAAAAAAAGACTAAACCCCTGCTGTTCATCCCCAAAACTGAATCATCTTAAGTCGTCCTTCTCAATCTCATCCCACAATAGCACGTGTATAACTGTGGTATCACATACCAAACTACTTAGGGCATCATTGATGACCATCTTAGATATGACCTACACATTCTTAACAACATTAACAAAACCCACCAAACACTTGGACTCCTTTAAAAAACATCTTATCCAGTAAACCCAGAATTACCCTATCCCATGCCTACCTTCTCCCCAGCATACTCTATGGCTCATAAATCCTCACCAAACTTCTGTCCACTCTCCTATCTATCAAAACTAGAATCCACCACTTGCTAAATTTACTGTTAACTACTCCTACCACTCGCACGACTGTCTAGCTCTTAGAAAAAGTTAAATTGGTTAGAGCTTCCTCACCATTTACTTCTCTCTCAGCTTCAAATAATACATTCAATGTCTGCCCTCCTTCTGTCCCAGCATTTCCTTTGTTGTCTCCCCCTACTGCCCACCAAGGCCCCTTCGTGGCTCAGAACAAAAGCTCCTTACAATCTACAAGCCTAAAACTAAAATAGGACAAAACCTTTACAGCTAGTCCCCAGCAAAATCTTGGAAAAAACTTCCACTGGATATTCTAAATAAGTCACTGACCAATTCAAAACTGGTACTAAAAACTATCTGAAAAGTACATGGATCTGTCATTGTAACTACCCTCCTTGATTGACCTCCCCTTATTGTACACCTCTCAATCATCTAATCCCCACTTTTCTTTCTGTCTTTACTCTTAAACTGTACATTGACTTAGACTTAACTAAGTCAAGATTAATACTCTACCAGTATAACTGTTAATGCATCAGTTACAGTGACGATACTTGAGTCCTACAAAGGTAACCTTGGTATTACCCTCTGAAGTGGATGTGTAGACTGATTTTAATGATGTTGAATGTAATTACTGTCTTACATGTAATTATGTACTAGTTATTAATTTTATTCATTTCTATTCTTCTGCATCTGTGTTTTTGTTATTGCACATGTCATACTTATTTGTGGAGCTTTTCTCCCCGGGCCTCCCATGAAAAAGGGATATGGCTCAGTCAGACTAACCTAGTCAGCAAATCTCAAATAAATGTGTGTGTGTGTGTGTGTGTGTGTGTGTGTGTGTGTGTGTGTGTATATATATATATATATATATATATATATATATATATATATTTGTGGATCCTTTTTTCCTTGCACTAGCAGATGTCAGAAAAGGTTAATAATTGTTTTGCATGTGTAAAGCAAGTACTACACCGAGACTTCCACTCTTACTGCATCACTTGCCTAAGCCCAAACCATGACGTCCCTCATTGTCACTTCTGTGCTTTGTTTAACGCCAGAACTATCCATTGTCAGTCCCTTATTGTAGCCAGATATTTTCATTTACAGTCCTCGAATTCTGATATGGCTTCAGTAAGCCATCTGACAGCAGATCTTCTGAAAAAAGTAAAGATAAAGACAAGAGAGACTGCACAGGTCCAAACCCTCCGACGACACTTCCGTTAAGCTAGTTGTTAGTCCTCCGGTACTCAATGAGTCGCTGTCGCAGCCTCTGATGCCTGCTTCAGTTGATTCATAGGCCGCTACCGAGACTCTTTCGGAGTCCAGTATGCCGCAAAACTCTTCGTGTAAGAATCCTGCGGTCGTCTCTACCTTGGATGGGTCCAGAGCTGCTGAGCAGGCACTGTCTTATGAGGAAGTCCTTCGCACCTCCGAATCTCGACACAAACTGATGTCTTCTTTCGCGACTACCGGTCTTTCAAAAACAGCTGAGTTCCTTAGGCCCAGGGTTCGAACCACACCCAAGAAACTGACTACCCACTCTCAGGCACCTGCTACATTGCCTTACTCTCAAATGCTTAAAATGGCAGAAGACATTATCATGCTGATCAGGAGACGCTAAGCTAACCCTTCAAAAAGTAAAAGAGATCTTGACCCAGTAGTTTTGTCTATACAAGAATCAGATGAATCTGATGCATCTGACTATGAAGACATGCAACCCGTCTCCACTTATGAGCATTTTGATGTAGAGGAATCCGTTCCTTCAGCCTCTCCCCCAGAGGATTTTTCCTTTGGGGAAATCCTGCATACTTTTAAGGGAGTATTTTCATTGGGAGAGTCAGGACTACCCTCAGTCTAAAAAGAGACTCAGGGAATTCCTTGATCTTCTGCAACACAGACCCTTGGCCATCCCCCCCAGTCCTAGATGTGGTGGATGATGTTTTCCTTAAATCCAGCTTGACTCCTGATGCCCTACCTCCTGGTCCCAGAAAACCAGACAGGTACTACAGAGTCCCTGACTCTCACAAATATATTTTTAAAAGTCCAACAGCTGACCCTGAGGTCATTTCTCAAGGGCCAAAAGAGATTAAAGCAACCTCTGCTAAGAATCCCGCCCCCTCAGGCAGGGATTCCCGAGCATTGGACAGATGGGGTACAAAAGTATTCACCTCAGCTACTCTTGCTGTCAGGGCACTAAATTGTCAGTTCCATATGCTTAAATATCCGCAACATACCTTGGAACTCCTTAAACAAAAAATTTCTTCCTTTCCTACTTGGGAAGAATCTAAATATTTACAAGACTTAATGCATTCTGCAAGTCAAGTAACTAAACACACTTTGTACTATGGTTTTGATGCCCTAGAAGCTTCCTGCATGGCAGCAGTTACTGGCTCTGTCATTAGAAGACATGCATGGCTTAAGGAACAACCCCTGCCAGACCATGTCAAATCTAAATTGTTGGATGTCCCCTTGTACAAAGATAACTTATTCGGCACTAAGGAAGAAGAGTTCTTAAAAAAGATGGAAGAAAAAGCAAAATCTGTGCAAACAGTTAAAGATTTCTTACAGGTCCAGCCCCCTAGGTTCAGCAGGCATTTTCCCTCCAAGCACCGGTCCTTTCCTGCTCCGAATAAACAGGCCCAACCTAGGCCCTGTGGAAGCAGACCCCCCCCCCCAGACAGCAGTCCCAGGGGAATGCATAGATCTAAGCAGTGCACTACATCCACTTCAAAACCAGGAAGTTCTAGGCCACCCCATATGGTAAGAACTAACAATTACTCACCTCCTCCCGACCTCCCCTCTACCCACCTTCACTTACCCCAGGAGGAAAACTCTCCTTTCACTCAAGCACCTGCACCACCATTACCAAGGACCAATGGGTTCTGAACACTGTGTCTCAGGGATACAAATTCTCCTTCCACACCCTTCCAACCCCAAAGGGTTCCCAGATCTACCACCAAATCAGTGGGCAGAGGCTCAAAAGCAAATCCATTCACTGCTCTTTTTGAAGGCAGTAGAGCACGTTCCTGCAGTACAGGTAGGCCAAGGCATCTACTCCAGACTTTTTCTGGTGCCCAGAAAACATGGCACCTGGAATCCCATCCTCTATCGATCCATTCTAAACACCTTCCTGGTGATCCCAAAATTCAAAATGCTCATCCTTCAGCAGCTGCTACCCATGCTGTCCAAGGACTCTTGGCTAGCCACCCTGGATCTAAAAGAGGTCTACCTCCACATTTCTATCAGGGAATCATGCAGAAAATATCTCTGCTTCAGGGAGAATCTCAACACTTTCAGTTCTCTGTGCTTCCCTTTGGCTTATCTACTGCTCCCAGAGTTTTCACAAAATTCCTGGCTCCAGCCATTGTCTTTTGCAGACAAAGAAATATTCAAATTTACTCCTACTTAGACGACTGTCTTATTCATGCAGACAGCCAAGTAAAGCTGCTTAAGCACCTGGCCTTTGTAAAGAGCCTACTAACGTCCCTGGGGTACAGAATCAACGAAAAAAAAATCAAAACAGGTGCCCACCCAAAGGATAATCTCCCTGGGAGCAAGTCTGGACACATCATCCCAGATGGCATACCTTACACCAGAGAAACAAATTTTCTTGTCAGCCTATTTCTCTCAAATGGCCACCAGGCCCCAGCTTTCTGCAAGGAAAATCTTGCAAGCTCTGGAGTTCATGGCATCTTGCATACTCCTCATTCTATATGCCAGACTGCATATGAGGAAACTTCAGTGGTGCCTAAAGAGCCTT
This sequence comes from Protopterus annectens, assembly GCF_019279795.1. Lineage (NCBI taxonomy): Eukaryota > Metazoa > Chordata > Ceratodontiformes > Protopteridae > Protopterus > Protopterus annectens. The sequence goes on along the minus strand of NC_056733.1, from coordinate 1,263,606,065 downwards.
TGGTGTCAACATTCTCAAGACATGGAAACTCTTCTACCTCTAATTCCTTGCCTCAGAAAGGAATTTCTTTGGTGGGCAGCAGCATGCTCCCACAACAAGGGACTGCCCTTCTCCCCACCCCCCCACCACCCATACCATCACCACAGATGCATCAAATCACGCTTGAGGTACACACCTGGAGGGCAGGTGCATACATGTCCAATGAAGCCCACAGCCCCCTGCACATCATTCAAAAAAAGATGATGGCTGTGCAGCACACCTTGATAGCTTTCAAACTCCTTCTCTCTCTCCAGGGGGGTTCTCCTGATCAAAACAGACAACACCACTGTGATGTGGTACATCAGCAAGCAGGGAGGGACTCAATCCTACCCTCTGTGCAGGCTGGCCGTGACCCTTTGGCTCACAGCCTCTTCCATGCAACTACACCTGTTAGCACAATACCTACAGGCTCTCTCAACAACCTGGCAGACCAGTTAAGCAGAAACCTTCTGGACCCACACGAGTGGTAGCTCAAAAGAAGTACCTTCACCCTAATAACTCAGAAATGGAGAACCTCGAAGGTCGACCTATTTGCCTCCCACACCAGCTATCAACTCAGCAAATTCTGCACCAGGGAGCATCACTGTATGGCTTGGAAAGTGGATGCACTGTCCATCCCCTGGGTCAACCTCTCAGTCTATGCCTTTCCTCCCCTACCTCTCATCCCCAGGGTACTGCTGAAAATAAAAGAGGAAAAACCAAGGACCATTTTTATAGCTCCAGACTGGCCCTGACAGCACTGGTACCCCTTGCTGCGCAGCTTGTCCCCGCTGCCTCTATGGCATCTTCCTCAGATTCCAAACCTCCTAACCCAGAGGAAAGGGGAATTCATGCATCCCCAGTTGCAGACACTCAGTTTGGCAGCTTGGCTTATTCCCTAACCCTGAACCAGTCTGCCATTCTCAGTAAACAGGTTCTGGATGTTATCTGTGAGGCTGGATGCCCTAGCACCAGAAAGTCTTATGCAGATAAATGGAAAAGGTTCTGCACCTGAAACCAGGCTAAGGGGGCCAATACGGCACAGCCCTCCACCCCTCTCATCCTGGATTACTTAGCTGACCTACTACACAGTGGTGTCTCTTTCTCCTCTGTAAAAATCCATGCCTCTGCTATTTCTGCTCATTTTCCCACTGAGCAGCCCTTTTTCTCACACTCTTTGATCAAACAGTTCCTCAGAGAGGCTAGCAACTTGAGGCCCCCCAGAAGGGCACCAACACCAGCTTGGAACCTTAACTGTGTCTTGGAAAAGCTCACCCTGCCTCCTTTCGAACCAGCTTCTTCTGCAAAGCTAAAATTTATCTCCTGGAAGACAGTCTTCCTTCTGGCCATCACTTCAGCCAGAAGAGTCTGTGAGCTGCAAGCACTCATGGCTATGGAACCCTCCATCATCTTCCATGCAGACCGGGTATCCTTCAGAACTAACCCATCCTTCATGCCCAAGGTGGTGTCCATTGTGGCTCTCAACCAATCCATTCATTTGCCCACCTTCTTTCTTAGTCCCCAAAACAAGGGGGAGAGGATTTTTCACTCTCTAGATGTGCACAAACAACTCAGATACTATCTGGACAGGGCTAAATCCTTCAGAAAGTCTGATCAATTGCTGGTTAACTTTGCTTCAGGGGCAGAAGGCAAAGCCATCTCCAAGCAAACTATTTCCAAATGGATAGCACACTGCATCCATTTCTGCTACAAACAGCATGGTAAGCCTCCCCCCAGAAGATCAGGACACACTCCTCCAGAGCAGCCTCCACCTCTGCAGCTTTCCTCAGAGGAGTCCCCACCAGGGACATCCTGGAGGGTGCCGCCTGGACATCTGTTCACACTTTTACCAAGCATTGCCATCTGCCTCTCTTCTCCACACTTTTACCAAGCATTACCATCTGCCTCTCTTCTCCACCTCCAGGGCTGGATTTGCCTCTGCAGTCTTGCAAGGTATCCTGGCCAGCCCCTAGCTTCCTTGACTGTCTCCACCCATTTCCTCAGCTTTGGGAATCTACCCAAATGTGATGACTGCAACAGTGAAACACGAAGAACACATAGTACAGTTGTGTATACTTACCGTAAAAGTAGATGTTCGAGTGTATTCACTGTTGCGGTCCTAGTCCCCCCCCCCTCCCTCCATCCCCCTTTTTTCTCTTTCTCCTTTTGCTACCATTATTCCTTGTTGTTCTCCTTTCCCTTTCAAGGGACATAGTGGTATTTATTTTCCACTGGTTGGGTTCTTCCACCAGAACCTGGGCTCCTGACAGGTTAGGGCAAGAAAAACTGATGTAATGGCGTTGGCTGCCTTACTTTATACCACTGATGACCTGAAGTCAGTCCTCAAGCGACAGCAACCGACGCAGAAATTAAATAAGACTAAAACCTGCAGATTTGGTGAATTAAGGGATAAGCTAATAAAGGACAGACTTATGTGTGGTATTAAAGATGATGCTGTGAGAAAGATTTTGCTTTGTGACAGTGATTTAACTTTGAATAAGGCCATTGAGATTTGTCAGATGTACGAGCTCACAGAAAAGCACATAAATATGCTTACAAATGAGAAGAGCTCTAGAAGGCACTGTGACAAAGCTCATGTTGATAGTATGCAGCACATTATTAAAAGAAACAGGCCCAAGCACATGGCAGCAACTGTAGCCCTTGCAGCACTCACTGGTAAACCTCAGAACTTTCCAGCAAATTCCAGAGATCATGCAGTCTCAGTGAAGCATGAGCGAGCCAGCAAACTCAAAGCATGGACCCCAAACCTAGATTCATTGACAACTGTCGTAATTGTGGTGTAAGTCATGAATCTAAAAAGGAAGAATGTTTAGCTTTTAGTCAGCAATGCCACAAATACAATAAATGGAATCATTTCAAAAGGTTTTGTAAATGAAAAAGCCCACATTCTTTTATGAAAAGGGAGCATTTTAAGAAACGAGTTGGCCATTTAAAAAGCTGCAACCCTACTCTTTATGTGGATGGTATGTCAGTGCTTCATGAAACAGTTAATGCAGTAGATTTAAGGGCAAAGAATGAAGTATTTTGTACAGTTCGGATAAATGGCAAACACATAGACCTCAAAGTTGACACAGGTTCCAAGTGCAATATTATGTCAGTAGAAACATTTGCAAGAGTGTGTCATGGTGAAAGTCTTGATTTGGTAAGGTATGCGAAGCTTGTTGCTTATGGAGGTGAAGAAATTGAAACTGAAGGCTCCTTAGTGTTTTCCTGGTACTCTGCTGGAAGAAGCTATGATGTGGTCAAGAGCCACATCCAGTCATTATTAGGGCTCAGAGACAGTTTGAAAATGGGCCTGCTTTCATTTAATAAGGAAGTCCATCATGTTAGCTTAAAAGACCACTGCTCTAATTTTGCCTAGTACATTTTTCCACCTATTCTGATCTGTTTGAAGACAAACTAGGCAAACATCCAGTTGTGTACTCCATGAAGTTAGACCCAGAGGTTAGTCCAGTTATCAGGCCAGCAAGAAAAGTTCCAGTAGCCATGCAGGACAAAGTCAAAGCTGAGTTAGACAAAATTGTGTGGCAAGGTGTGATTTGTCCAGTTGAAACTCCAACTGCATGGGTGTCTTCCATGGTGGTAGCTCATAAGAAAAGCTCAGATGACATTCGAATATGCACTGATCCATGAGATTTGAACAAAGCGCTATAAAGACCTCATCAACCAATGCATACAGTCAAATAAGTCACAGCCTTGATGACAAACGCCACTATTTGTTTCATCTTAGTTGCAAGGGGTTCATTTTAACAAGGTCAGCTTGACCAAAAATCCTCATTGCTGACTCCATTCAGTACTCCGTTTTGCAGCTGCAGATTTTTGAGAATTCCATTTGGGATAAATTCTGCAAGTGAAGTCTTTCAACATGCAATGGAGCAAATTTTTTCTGGGTATCCTTGTGCTGTTATAGTAGATGACATACTAGTATGAGGTCATGATGAAGCAGAGCATGACAGAAACCTCAGAAAAGTTCTAGAAATGGCACGTTAAGTGGATCTTGAGCTCAGTCCACACAAATGCAAATTCAGACTACAAGATGTTACTTACGTTGGTCATTTATTTACAAGCGCAGGCCTACAACCAGACCCTTAAAAACAATCAGCCATTCTCAAGATGCCAACACCAGATAATGTTTAAGCCCTGAAGCATTTTCTTGGCATGGTCATCTACCTAGGCAAGTTCATTCCAGACTTCAGCCAACCATCAGCACCACTCAGAGAACTGACACATAAAGATGCATTATGGTCTTGGTTAGAACAATACCAAAGTGCGTTTGAAGTCTTGAAACAGAGAATTGCTAGTCCAACTCTGATACTGTGATATTCACAAGCCAGTTACACTTTCCTGTGATGCTTTGACATTTGGTCTTGATGCAGTCATTCTACAAGAGGATCAACCTGTTGCCTATGCAACAAGAACTCTTACCCAAACTGAGATGCAGTATGCCCAGATTGAGAAAACTTTTGGCAATTGTGTTTGCATGTGTAAAGTCCCATGATTATGTTTATGGTAGACCTGTCCAGATTAAAACAGACCCACCAACCTGTAGTCACTTTCTTGAGAAACCCTATGCATTCAGCTCCAGCCCGACTACAACTCATAATGCTCAGATGGCAAAAATATATAATTTCAGTCTTTTCTACAAGTAAGGCAAATTTGTTAATCTTGCTGATACATTATCCGGATTGACCAGAAATACCACAGAACAGCATGAGAATGAGAACCTTTATTTTGAAGTCATGGAAGTGAGAAATGTTTCTTCCACACATCTCAATGATCTAAAAGATCACATAGCCACACATCCAGTTTTACAAAAGCTCAACCAATTTATCAATCCAGGATGGTCGTCAGAGCAGTCTAGTTTACCTCAAGAAGAGCAGCCTTATTTTCCCATACAGAGATGAGATTTTGGCTGGCAATGGTAGCATTATGAAAGGTCTGAAAGTAACTGTTCCAAAGTTCTTGCAACAATAGTACATTACTGTCTTGCATCGTGGTCACCCAGGAACTGATTCTGCCAAAAGAAGGGTGAGAGAACTAGTATTTTGGCCTTCTATGTCACAAGACATTGAGAGCACTTTTGTCTTATTCCATGTGTAATAGTACAAAGCCACATCAACAGAAGGAACCACTTCAGCTAAACCAGATTCCGGAACTACCTTGGTTGACAGTAGCCACAGACATTTTCGAGTGGAATGGTCAAAATTATTTGGTGTTAGTAGACTCTTACTCCAGTTGGTTCGAGATTGACTTACTTCCTTACCTAGCATCCAGTACTGTCATTACTAGGATGAAGCATCATTTTGCAGTCCATGGTAGTCCACACAAAGTTATTTCTGACAGTGGCACGCAGTTTACAAGCCAACAGTTAAAAAGATTTGCTGAAGAGTGAGACTTTACTCATGTCACGAGTAGCCCTGAGTACCTACAATCAAATGGTTTGGCAGAACATGCAGTTCAAAGTGGAAAACAGTTACTAGAGAAGTCAAATTGAGATCATAGTGATGTTTTCTTAAATCTCAGAAATATTCCTCATGATAAACATCCTGGTTCACCTGCTCAGAGCCTTATGTTGAGACAGACCAGAAGCACATTACCAATCAGTAGTTAATTGTTGGTTCTGTACGTCAAGAACAACAGGTCACTGAAAGCCACTCTGTTGAAAAAACACCTAACCCGGAAGTCCTGCTACGATAAAACCAGCAAACCACTCTATCCATTACGAGAAGGAGAAGTGGTAAGGATGCAAATGTCCAAAGTTTATGATTGGATTGGAGTCGTGAAGAATATTTGCCCAGAGCTGAGATCATACATTGTGGAATCACAAAGAGCAGTCTTTAGGCAGAATCGGAAGCATTTCATACCGGTGTACCTATACCACAGCACATAGCCTGTGAGAAAGACTCTTTATCTCAGAGTGAGTTGCCCGGTGTTCCAATTCCAGAGGAAGTTCCAGAGGACGTTCCCGTTCCTGTCATGAATCCGGAAGTTCCTGATATGAGTTGTGCACCGCAGACTGTCCCTGTTGCTAAATTTGGTCCAAACTGTTATGTAATGAGATATAGTTGCATCTCTAAACCCTGTAACAGATATGAAGGAACTTGGACATGAACATAATGTTTTGTTTCTAATGTCTTATAGTAATAAATGTGTGTGTGTGTCTCTCTCTCTCTCTCTCTATATATATATATATATATATATATATATAAAATATTGTTTTTACAAATAATCTTTTTAAGAGGTAGGATGTAGATCAGTGTGTATGTGTATATACCATTAAGTAGCTGTCCAAGGGTTTGCACAAGTGTATAAATACTGAGCATGTGCAAGCTAGACTATGATTTTGTAGTAATCAGTTGAGATGTAAGCATGTATGCATTTAAGGTCTGTCTGTTAACTAGTCTGTATTTTTATGATACTGGTATCCATCATGTTTCTATGTATTAAAGCATCTAAGTGAAATACCCTGCCTCCTTGTCATCTGTCTTAGTGAGAGAGAGAGGTGAGCGATACCTCCCATATGTGAAATACAGCTTGCATGCTTTCAGAAAATGTTAACTTTTAGCCCTAAGAAAAATCGCACTGGTTACCTTTAAATAAAATGAAATTGTACCCTGTTCTATTAAATGCATTAAAGTATTAAGGTCATTGGGACAATATTATTTCTTATGTATTTCCCATAATTTCAGACTTTATTTTTTTGCTAAACTGCCTGCCAGTGTATCTTTACATTTTGCACTTCCTTCAGTAAAGAATGTTCAGAACTCTCAGGATTAATTACTTGTACCTGCAGACAACTTAACTCAGTATAAATGTAGTTAGCAATGGGGGGAAAAAAACTAACAACTTTGCAGAAACATGAAGGAATCTTTGTAAATTTCATTCAGAACACAACATGCAAAATTCCTCTGGCCAACTGCCCTCAGCTCCAGAGTTCGTATCCCCACTGAGAATATTTGCTGATGGGGAAAAAAGCAAGTTAATGTTACAGATGCAAGAAAATTAACATGTTTCATGCCTTTCATCATTTTCTCTTATTTTTCAAACCTGTTTGCTTACAAAAAAAAACTTGTAGTTTAAGTCAAGAACATTAATCGAAACATCTAGTCTTGTAAAAACAAGGCAAATTATTATCACACTTCTACAACCCAACACCTCAGCAGCTGTAGATCACAGTATTATAGTACAGAAAAATATATTTCTTACAGCTAAGAGAAATAATTTGTTTACTTTAATATCTTTAAAACATATGCGATAATCACTAACCCCCCCCCATTTTAAAGTTTTCCTGACTACCCTATATAGACCTGCATTACATTTTAACATGCAGGTCTGATATTAACTGTTTTCATCTGGTTCAACATTTGGGTTGTCCAATCCTATCAGATCCAACTTTGGCACCTTATTCTAGAGGTTTGGATCTGAGGCTCTGATTTCACCTACCCATAATTCCCTCCTGTTCTTCAAGTTATCTCAGATCTCGTTTGCTCCCTTAATCTTCCAGATGTGTGCCCGAGAGCTGTGCTTTTCATGGTAATTGAAAGATTTCCTTTAATAAAATTATAGATATATTGACTCCTCCTTTCCCTTTTAAAAATACTTAGTGTAGTTATTAGATACTGTAGTTGTGTGGTTTAGCTTTTTAAGTATTTTTAGGATATTTTAAGGAAAATAGTTAGAAACAAGTTAGCTTTTTTTTTTTTGGTGTGTCTTTTCTTTGATCGTGTTTTTGTACTATTTCATAGATATAAGGTTATAGGTGTGACATTTTTTCTGAGGCTAAGCATAGTGTGTGTTAAATATTATGATTTATTGTTTTTTTTTTTTTAACAAATTGTCTGATGTCATACAAACCTCAAGGTTTAAAAAGTGCTCGGCTTGTGGACACAAAATACCTCCTCAAGGGCAGCATTATCTTTGTTTTTTATTGTTTAGGTCCTGCTCACCATGAAGCTGACTATGAAATTTGTCTGATTTTGAGTCCAGGGTTATTCAATGCAGGAAAAAAATGCATTTCAAAAGGATTATTTACCCTTCAGACAGGGTCTTTATCTTCTTCCCTTTGCCTAATGCACCTAGGCCAGCTTCAGCTTTCTCAAGCAGTAAAAAAGAAAAGGATTAAGTAAGTCTAAGGAAAAACACAGAAAAAGGGAAAAGTATGCAGAAAAAATGTAAAGAGAAAAAGAGATCCGAGAAATCAAGGAAAAGATCCCCATATCTGATTGATCTTTGGGTCCAGCACTGAAATCACCAAGGAAATTGGAGGCACCAGCTAACTGGATCTGACCTTCCTCTCCTCCTGCTAGATTTTCACTAGAGCCAGTGAGCCCTCAGCACTTTTCACCTATCTTACAAGAGAAGCATTGTTCCAGGCCTTCATGGGTGGCATCATCATTGATGTTGGTCCAATCCACCAGAATCCTTACTGAATTGGACATCAACCATACAATGAGGAAATTCTTAACAACACAAATTAACTGGGAGTCCTCCCAACACCATTCCCAATTGGAGCTCCAGTTACAGGCCAGTTGATTGTTTGGATCCAGTTCTATGTGTCCAAGACCTTGCAATGCATCTCAGTCAGAGTCTGCAGTTCATGGAACTTCGACATAAGCTACATTCCCTTACTGTTTTCATTCTGATTCTTTCAGTTTGAGATAAGTCTCAGAGCTGAAGTGTCGGTGTCGGGTCCCCAGTGGTGGTGTTGACTCTGAAGGTTTTGGAGCCATCTTTTCCTCTCAGGACCTTGGCACTCAGTACCTGGTCTTCCTCAGAGCTGACCTTGATTGGACCTGAAAAAGTTTCTGAGACTTCGGCTAGGGAGAGCCCTTCCTCACTTCCAGTTGCCACATCAGCTTTTGAAGCTGTTGAAAGGGCCTTGGCTTGACCAAGAAAGCAGGTGTGGACTTCATGTTTGGATCTGTCCTGACTCTTAGTGAGTTCTGTAACTTATTCCTGTCATTCTGATTGATGGGAGCAGTCAGTACCATTAAGCTTCAAGCATGCTTGAAACTCGCATTCCCACTCTGATTCACACCTGTACCAGAAGCACCCCAGAGGAAAGCATCTAGTAAACAGACATGCAAACAGAAACACCTAGACTCCTCTTCTGAGTCTGTCAACTAAGGCAAAGATTTGGATGATGGTGAAGGTTCCCCTAGATCCTTCCTGAAAGAAGTCACTGACATTCTAGAATTGATAAAACAGAAGTCCACCAAAACCACATCCCCAGAGAAATCTGTGAACCATGAAGCTTTCAATACCGACTCGTTTACACCCTGGGTGATACCTCAGTGGATATAGTTATATATTCGTGACACAGCAGGCATGGTAGGACCCTGATGTAGTAAAACCCATCCCCAAGAAGCCAGCAGGGTTTTAGTGGTGCCAAAAAACAGAAAATGCTGGACTAAAGGACCACCAGTAGATGCCATGGTAGTAGCAGCACCATGAAAAAGAAACTGTCTGAGGAGAGTTCTTCTGTTCAACCTCCTAACACAGACTCAAGGCATTATACAGACTAGGGGAAACAAACTTGTGCTTTGGCAACTTTTGCAGTTAGAGCACTGAATAACCTTGCACATATGACTTATTTTCAGAGGGATCTGACCAAATAGATTTCCAAGTCTCTCTCGAATAACTTACCACTGGATCTTCAAAAACAGTGGACACCCAACCGTTTACCCTGATCTTCAAAAACAGTAGACACCCAACCGTTTACCCTACAATCCACTTCTAGTGTGGCCATGCACCTGATTTCTAATGCAGCAGATGGTACAGCAAGTGCAGCAGGCACAGGCTGTACTATGCATTGTCATGCCTGATGTGGCTCTGTGATTTCACAGAAAGCTTCAAGACGTCCTTTATTAATTCTCGATTTGAAGGCTCCACTCTCTTTGGGCCAAAAGTTAAAATAAACATTTATTAGGAATTAGCAGAATGGTAAGACTCTGTCTGCCATACAGTTCCATTTTTCCTCCCCTCAGAGGTCCTATTCCAGGAACCAAAGGGGTGTTAAGAAGATGTGGTTCAGAAAATCACAGGGTTATCACCAAGACACTCCCGGAGACTGACCCCTGAAGCAGAGGGGAGGTAACTCAAATGGATGTCACCCCAGAAGCAGAGGTGGACTGCATGATCAGAGTTATTATGGTCCCTTCCCCAAGAAACTATATCATTGCTCCTGAAAGGTTACCCAACTGCCACAGTCTGGAGGCTGTTGGGAGCACTTCACATTCACAACTTTGGCAATACATTGCATCAGATTTCTGGGTGCCAAGGATAATCATCAGGGGTTACACCATTCCCTTTTTTTACCATTCAAAAAAAGGGTAAAAAATTCTCAATGTTACACCCAGTCAGTTGGAATCTTCAGCAGCAGAGGTGTCAAAGTCGCTAGAAAAAAAGAGTTGTCCTGTAGGTCCCCTCAGACAAATTAGGATCCAGAGTATATTTAAGGTTCTTTTTAGTTCCAAAGAAAACAAGGGACCTCAGGCCAATTTTGGACCTCTGCCACCTCAGTCAGTTTGTGAGAAAGACAAAGTTTCAGATGGTCATGGTATAGTCCATATTACCTCTGTTGAGTAAGGACAATTGGATGTGCTCTAAAAAATCTCCAGGAAGCCTACTATCATATACAGGTACAGAGGCAATACAGGAGATTTCTCCATTTCCAGTTGGAGGCCAATCATTTTCAGTTTAGATCACTGCCCTTCACTTTCACTAAAGCCCTTGTGGTGTTCACAGAGATTGTGGCAGTAGTAGCAGCTCATCTCTGACTGCAAGGGATCCATGCCTTCCCATATCTAGGAGATGGACTCCTAACTTCTGCTATTACCAGGGATCTACTGGTGCAACAACAGGGAATACCACTCCATCTTACAAATCTGCTAGGGATCACAGTAAATAATGCAAAAAAAAAAAAGTGCCTCCGAGACAGCAGATAGAGATATAGGATGCTATATCAGCACAATTTTTCAATAGAGGCCAGTGTGCTGTATTTCCATTTGTTAACCTTGATGGTCTCTGTTATTATTTATTTATTGACATTTGTTAACTGGGTTTGTCCAACTGGGCTTGTGGCCCATTTTCAGTGGAGACCCGAGGAGAAAAGCTCCAGTAATACATTTCAAAACAAGTACAATTTTAAACAATATTGATATAGTAGCAGTTATAGCAAAACGATTCACATATGTTGGGATACATGCATAAAGTTAAAGTTGCATTAAAAAGAAGCTAAGTAACAATTTTATATTGATATAGGTCAATAGGTCAACAACGAACATTTTTTGTTTGTATAAAATTGTGCAAATGCATAGTAGACACATTGGAGAGAGAGGTGTAATGAGGTACTAAGTATAGTCCTTTTGAGGGTACATAAAGGGAAGGAATACTAGGTAGGGTCATGGCAAGGGCAGGTTCTGCAATTGAGAAAATAAGCTTTTAGTTCATTTTTAAAGTGTGAGGTGTGGGAGATTGAACGTACGTCAAGGGGAAGTTTGTTCCAAGCATGGGCAAGGGAGTGTTTGTAGAGTAGTTTGCCTACTGACCTTTTTGGGTGGTAGATATTAAGTAATTGTTGGTTAGAAGTACGGAGGGTCCGGGACTGGATGTAGATGGAGACTAAGGAAGATGGAGATGGACAGAAGGAAGGTTTATAAAGAACAGGGTGTAGCATATGAAACTGATAAGATAGCAGAAACTGGGGAAGTTCAAGCCATTGAAGGGAGTTTAAAGAAATGCAGTGGTATGAGTTGTATGGGGAGTTAGTAATGAATCTGGCTATTTTATGGTAAGTCTGTTGCAGTTTGTTTAGAGTGGAGGCCTGGATATTGGTAAGAACTGGGGCGGCGTATAAGAGGGAGGGGAAGAGGAGTGCCTGGCCCAGGGTAAGTCTAGATTCAGGGGTTAGGAATTTTTTGTTCCGATATAGCAGACCTAGTTCCTGGTTTGTTTTTTTATACATTGGAGTATGTGTAGGTGATCACTTTAATCCCACTTGTGAGAATGTTACAGCAGGCCCTCTCAGTCCAGTGGTCACAGTCTCTATATCTCTTCCATGTCAAAATTCAACTCGCACAAATTTGCAGAAATCAAGTCCAATGGTGGGTATTCTCCCCGTCAATCACAGAAGAGAGACCTTTTTGCACACCAGTTCCATAGGCTTCAGTGACAAATGACCCTTTCCTTAAAGGAGGGGGGGGGTAGACATTTTGAGAGTAAGACAGTTCAAGGTACTTGGTTCATAGGTTGGTACTGGGCTATCAGCCCTAGGGCCTATACAAACCTAGCCGTAACAATTCCCTGGGTATTTCTTCCCACAATATTTACTTCCCTGAACCCCTGTCTAGCAGGGCGACTGACGTGATCCCTGGGATGAATTTCCTATCTCCCATCCAATCGTCAAGGTTCCTTTTGAAGAGGGCCAAGGAGGCGCTCTGCTTGACATGTATAGGCAGTCTGTTCCAGAGTATGGGTGGTCTCTGGGTATGGAACCTATCCCTCCAGCATGTTTTGTTCATTGTGATGACAAGGTTTAGATCCTTGGAGCATGTGGCTTTGAGGGATTCGGATTTCTTTAAGTGGAGCATGTCCAACAGCTCAGGGTTTGACATGGCTTTGTATGTTAAGCAGAGATTGCTTCTGAGTAGACGATATGCGAAAGAGTATAGCTGGAGTTTTTTTAGACGGTCAGCATAAGGCATCTACTTTAGGCCTGTGATTCTTTTAGTGCGGCATTTCTGCGGCCTTTCCAGCTGTTGCAGATGTATTGTGAGGTACATAGCATATGAGGCGTTGTACTCTATAATGGGTCTAATGAGGGATTAGTACAGTAGGACAATGACTCCTTTTTTCTGGATGAAAAGCCCTTAGTGATGAGGTGTGCCACATAGAAGGATTTCCTGACTACTGTCCACCTGTGTCCATAAGTCTCTCATCTCACTTTTGGTGTTTAGTGTACTGCCACCTGTGTGGTAATTCATGGGTACATGTTTTTTTCCCAAAAAGGGATAACTGTATATTTCTTGGCATTAAGCTTGAACCCATGGCTCTGGCACCAAGCATCTGTTTCTGTAAGGCCCTTTTGTATAATATCCACATCATTTGGGGATTCAATAATGGCTCCCAGTTTGCAGTCATCTACGAACTTTGTTAGCCAGAGTCCCTTAGTGTTAGCCTGTACTTCAGAGAAGTAGATGCCAAACAACAGCGGTCCCAGGACTGAACCCTGAGGTACTCCACTTCTCACTTGTCTGGAGCTGGATTTGAAGTCGGCTACTTTTACAGTCTGGGTTTTGTCAGTAAGCCAGTTGGCAACCCGTCGAGTGACGTAGGGATTTATGCCCTGCTTAATAAGTTTATCTATGATTCCAGAGTGGGGGATGGTGTCGAAGGCCTTGGCGAGGTCCAGAGAGGCTGTATAGACCGCCTTACCCTTGTCCACAGCTCTGGAGACTGATTCGAAGAAGTCAGTCAGGTTCAGGAGAAAAAATAGGCCCTTCACGAACCCAAACTGGGTGAGGTCCAGTGTTTGAAGGTTGCCAATGTCTTTCTTTATAAGTTCCATGATAATGCGTTCCATGCCATTGCAGATCAGGCTCGTCAGACTGATGGGATGGTAGTTCCCGGGATCCAAGTTGGATCCCCCCTTGTGGAGGTGGATAACTGTAGCTGTGCGCCACTCAGTGGGCACAAAGCCTGAGGTGAGGCTATGATTAAACATGACACTTAGGAGAGGTACCAATTAATTTTGTAGTTGATGTAGTACACAGCCCGGGATGTCATCTAGTCCCATGGGTGCTGTATTGTTAGCTTTGGAGAGTGCGGTTTCTACCTGTGTGGTCGTGATTACTGGAATTTGGCAATCTTTTGGTATTGAGATGGGCCCTTTAAGGGGTGAGAGGGGGGTGAACTTGACACTAAATAAATCTGCCATGATATTGGCAGTATCCTTGGGATCAGTATATTTAAGGCCATTCTGTGTTATAGCTTAGAGCAGATCTGAGCATTGCCATTTAGATTCTTGACATAGCTATAGAATGCCTTGTGGTTGTCTTTGGAATCTTTGGCAATTTTATTTTCGTAACTAGCTTTGGAGGATTTTAAGAGGGATGTCAGCTTCTCACTGAGGCTGGTAAGGGAGTTTTTTGCATCCTGGGATTTTCCTCTTTTCTGCAACAGTTTCTTCCACCATATTGGCTTCCTGTTTTTGGAGGAGAGCATCTTGGTTCTATTTGGGATGGCATGATTCATGCACGAGTGGATGTGCTCATACAGTGGCAGTGCCTTAGTGTAGGATTCAGCAGTCAAACTTCCAGCTCCCGTCTGCATGGGTGTCATGAAGTTTGTCACTTCTGACTTGAGTAGCATGAAGTCGGCTTTGGAGAAGTTTTTTACAGAGGTTTCCTTGCTGGGGGGTGGGGGTGGGATGTGGAGGGTCTACTTCATATGACCTAAATTTCATTTGACAGAAATTCATTTGACTAAGACCAAAACACTGAAAGTTCAAAAGACTGAAAACTCATTTGACTGAAACTCATAACACTGACACATTACAGTAAAAGGTATATAACCTTTTCCCCACTGTAGTGCTATCCTGGAGTTAGTATATATAGTTAGGGGAGGTGTGCCCCCCACATACTTTATACATTTTAAAACATACACATCGATATTTATAACTGCAATGAATAACTCTTTGCAGAAAACAATATTTACCTAAACTATGTGGGGGGCTTCGCCCCACCCCCACCCCAACCCCCCCAACTATATATACTAACTCCAGGATCGCACTACAGTGGGAAAAAGGGCATATACATTTTAATTTAATGTGTCAGTGTTATGAGTTTCAGTCAGATGAGTTTTCAGTCTTTCGAACTTTCAGTGTTTTGGTCTCAGTAAAATGAATTTCAGTCAAATGAAATTTAGGTCATATGAAGTAGACCCGGATGTGGATGTCAAGGATGATTTGCTTATGGTCAGTCCTGACCAATGAGGGGGTGACCACTGGTGTGCAGCATCTGTCTCCCATGTTGGTAATGACCAGGTCTAGGATATTGGAGCCCCTGGTGGGACAATGGATTAGTTGATCCAGGGTGTTGGAATTTATGAATTCCAAGAACCGTTGGGAAAAGGTGTTGGTACCCGAGTAGCTTTCCCAGTTAATGGCAGGGTAGTTGAAATCACCCAGTATTAGGGTGTTTGATTGTATCTTAATATTTTCAAGTATGTTTAGAAAGGTGTAGTGAGAATCGTGGGGCATGGTGGGGGATCTGTAGCAAGCTACAGTGTTGAGTGCAGTCTTACCTAGTGTTAGTTGCACCTGGAGAATTTCAGATGCATTGTGTTGGGAAATTAGCCTGGAGGTGTGAATATCCTTGTTGAATATGGGCACTCCACCACCTTTAGTGTTTTGGTCTTGGTTTGGTGGCTGAAAAGTGTGGCAGGAGTTGTAGCCTGGTATTGCAGGCGTGCTCTCTGGGTCTTAAACCAGGTCTCAGTTACTGCACAGATATCGATGTTCTCCATTTTTAAGAGTGCCTCGAGAGAGTGGATTTTGAGGCTTAGACTTCTAGCATTGAGTAACATTACCTTCAGATTTTGCATGCTTGTATCTGTTATGGTGGTGGTTTTGTCCTTTGAACCTTGCCTAACAAAGGCACTATAGGGGTGGCAAGAGCTTTAGCAAATAACCTGAATCCCAGAGGTGACAGGTGCAGACCATCTCTGGCAAAGCATCGTGGTTTGCCGATCATGTCGTCCCAGGCAGACAGATACTGGATCCCCTTTGAATGACACCAGAAGCTTAGCCAGTTGTTGAAATCTCTCATTTTGTCCTTATACTGTGATATCATTCTGGGCGAAGGCAGGATGCTACTCAGGGCTAGGGTCATACCTGCCTGGGCCACATGATCCGAGAGCTCTTCTGTGTCTCTTTTCTTGTAGTCCAGGGAGGTACGTCTCAAGTCATTCACTCCAACATTGACAGTGACAGAGTTGTATCTGTACTTGTTGTGAAGTGACTTGAGTGCATGCGTTATGTGGCGGATCCTGGCACCCGACAGGCAGCTGACTGTAATTTTCTCCTTGTTCAGCCTGGTGAGTGGGGCATCAGTGTGCCTGACTATAGAGTCACCTATGATTAAAGTGTTGGGTATGTTGTCTTGCCTTAGGGGCTGTTGTTGGGTGGCACACTGGTGTTGTGAGCTATGTGTCACTTTGGCTGTGACTGGTGTTTGTTTGCATTTCAGCTTCAGAGGTCCTTGTTGGTTGGGCAGGTTATTGTTAAGGGCCTCCGCATATGTGAGTTTAGTGTTGATATGTGTGGGTGTTGATGGTGTGGGTTTTGAATGGCTATGTGTTGCTTGAGGTGTAGTGCAGGTGTTGACCTCCTCTTGACTGTCTAGCACAATCTTGGCTGGAGAGAGCTTTGCTTCCACTTTGACTATGTAAGTGCATCTCTCACAGGTTATAGTGTTGGGTGGTAGTTGCTGCATTGCCCCAGTATGCCCAGATTCACCAGGTGGACAGGAGAAATCACCGGAACCTGACCCTTGGACATGCCTGTTTAGGTGCTTTTTTTGTAAAGTACAAGAGCTGTTTTCCCTTACCTTTGCAAGGTACTTTGCAATTATAGGCTGTTTAGTGCCTACGATTAATTTCCTCTTATTAACAAGGAGAGTTGAGTGCTTGTATCAGTTTAAAGCTTCCTAGTGCTTTCCATCAGGTTCTAGAGGAAGTGCTAGTCACAGGGGTTCAGATTTTAGTGCTACTACTGAGAAACCAGCTAGTTCTAAGGGAAAATTTGAAGAGCAGACTTTCTGGCACCTGGAATAGTTTAACCGTAGTGCTGCATGATGCGAAAAATGCGCTAACACACGCGTTTTTAAGCCATAACATTAAAAGGGATAGAAATCAGCCCAAAAAGGCTAATACAATTACAATTACAGAGCTGGAAATCACTCTTCTAGTGTTAGGCAGTACAATGCTCACCACTCCCACTGGTAAGCAGTAGGATCTGGATAGCTCTGAACACAGAAAATAAAGTCCTGAAACCAGCAAAGCTTGGGATCTGGACTATACTAGCTAGGAAAGGAGGGAAACGAGCAAAGAAGATAGTATTTTTTGTTTTTGTTTTTTTTTTTTTTTTTTTGGTTAAAACAGAGTAAACAATGCAATAATACAGTACATAAACACAGAAAAGGCTAACACGCTTGAGTGTGTAACCCTAAACAGTAAATGCAATTAAAACCCTACAAAATTAACAACTTAAAACTTTTTAAATGAAGCAAGGCAAGTGCACAACTGAAAAACGATTTAAGAGGCAGTAATACAGTACAATAAGTAGCTAGTCTAGATATACAGAGAAGTCTATCTATACAGAAAAGCAGCTAAAAGACACTAAAACAATTCAGATGCAGTGCAACCTAGAGCACTTGAGTTGTAGCAATATTAAGTCAAATGCAGTTTTAATAAATGCACTAAAGTATACTCTGTATTTCCAAAATGTTTGAGAAGCACAGTCAGAACACAAAGAGATTCAGGGAGTTTTGTTTTTAAGAAAGGGAGAAAAGTGGAACAGAAGGAAATAAACTAAGTGGGTTGGCCTTCTCAGATGTTCTGTCTGTATTAGGTAGAATGAGCTAATGACACTAGATTGGGAGGAGTGTCCCAGATCAAATTTACAGTAGGGGTGGGCAACTGCAAAGCCACCAAGTATAACACCAAAACACCAACAGGGAGGGGGTGGGGTGGAGAACAATACTAAAGCTACTAGCCTACACTCTTTTAGACAGTAAACACTACAGAAATATTTATCATAGCAGAAGAACAGCAGTGAGCCACAAAATGAAAGTTTTTAAACAGATAAAAGGAGCAAGGAGACTCTATAGAATGCTTTTAACTGCAAACAAATCAGTTATATGATATACTCCTTGGCTGGAAATCAGAGCAAATAGGTGCTTAACAAGTACAGAAAATTTCCTGTTAATACCTTTCACACAGTGAAACTAGCTATAAAGCTTTACAAACAGTGTGACACTGTCATATCCACTTTGCTTGGAGTCCATAACAGTATGGCAATGGGTGATGTCTTCCCATCATTTTCTGATAACTCACACATCTGGGAAGGCAAATGTACTAACAGATAAGTTAAGCAGGTCAGTCCTATTGTCTCAAGATTGGTCTCTCAACCAGACAGTGGCAATGGAAATTTTCAGCCGCTGGGGCCAACCTTGCTGCAACCTCTTTGCCTCATACTTCAACAACAAGTGCAGCAGTTACTTTGCCCTAATACCTCCACTGGGTGAGTCACTAAGAGATGCGAGAGGTGCTCTAGTCCACAGTTTGCCCTGGGTCTCCTCTACACCTTTCCCCTGTACCCCTCTCAACAAAATTCATTCAGAAAGCTACAAGGTGCAAGACCAGGGTAATCTCATTGCTCCATTCTGGCCCCCGCAGGTTTGGTTTCTCATCCTTTGGTCTCATTTAATACTCCTGCCTAGCATGTTGGATCCCAGTCTGGATCTTCAGAGTCACCCATCCAGATTGTCTCTACCAGAGCTACGAGCCCTAAAGCTTACTGCATGGCTTCTCCAATTTTGATGATAGCCAGAGATGCCAGGTTTTTCTCATCGGTGGTTCACATTGTTTATTCCTCACAAAAACAGTTAGTCAAAAAGATTTATCAAAGCAAAAGAAAAAGATTTATCTGCACTTCATCATGGGGATTGGATCCATTCTCCTCTACTCTCCCATCAATCTTGGATTTTCTATTAGAACTTTTCAAGCAAGTGTCTAGTTTTTATGCTGTCAGAATGCAAATGGCTTCAATTTAAAATTTTCACATAGAGTATAATGACTCGTCCATTACCTCTCCTAAAATCTTCAATGTTTTTCTCAAGGGAAATTTACTGCTAAGACCCCCAGTTAGGGATCCAGTTCCCCCATGGGATCTCACAGTCATGCTTCAAGCCCTAACTCAGAAATCTTTTGAACTGGCAGTCTCAATGGATTTTAAGTATCTCTCTTGGAAGACCATTTTTCTGGTCACAATAACATCCCCTAGATGGATTTCTGAATTTAAAGTGCTATCATGCAAACTACATTTTCTCATTTTCCATAAAGACAGAGTAATCACGAGAACAAATTAATCTGATGTTGTCAGTCTTCAATTATCCTTGACATAGTGGATGCTGTTATGACTCTCGGAATCGGCTCAGCCGTTGTCATAGCTCACGAGAACCAAAAACTCTTGAGCTAAGCCCCTACCAAGAATGCCCCTGTCTAGATTACCTCAGATCTCATTTGCTGCTCTTCTACATAAGACACATCAGCCAAACTCTCTCTTGTGCTAAGTGTATTTTTCTTATTTTTATTAAAAATTTAGTTAACTTTTTTACCATCGGTTGGCTTCTGCTATTCCGCTTCTTACACATCGGTGTTCTTCCCTACCATTGTTGGTAGTTTTTCTCTTGGATATTTCTATGTCTGTTTTGTGAATTTATAGTTTTTCTTTGTTACAGTTGTAGTTGGATACTACTGTTTTGTGAGTGAGTGTGCTATCTACCTCCTTATCTCGTGGTATGTTCTACCATTGTTGGTAGCTCTATTCCTGTCTCCCTACCTCTTGGTAGTTATGGCCTACCATTGTTGGTAGCCTTGCCTCCTCCTCTTACTTTCTAACCTTGTGTTTGTGTAGCTGTGTGTGTGTTTTTCTACCAGTTGATATTTGTTTTTATTACTAGTCAACATGGCAGATAAAAGCAAGGGAACGACTGGGTTTAAACAGTGTCGTGATTAGGACCCTGTACAGTATAGTCAGAGCAATGTACTACTACACCATTTGAGTTGTTGTGGAATAATAAATGCCCAGTTGTGATGGGCATTCATCTTGTGTCTGTGTCTACTGGTTGGGCCCGGTGCATTTACAAGTGGGTTGCACTATTTGTCAAGCTTTTAGTCACCGGGTCCTCATAGAAAGAAAAAAAACAAACTGATTTTGAAAGGTCTGATTAAGATGTATTTTGATGACACTTTGTCTGGTCAACCTAGGACATTCAAATCTGATGAGTCCTCTCCTTCGTATTCCTCTTCCTCTTCCTCAAAAATTGAACATGGAAAGAAAAGAGGTCTCTCGATGCTAGTGTCCCCTTCGGCTCCGGCACAAAAGAGACCCAAGTCTTCAGTTCCCACACACTCTGCAGAACCAAAGTTAAGTCCCAAAAAAACAATGGTACTAACTTTGTTGGTAACAACAGTGGTCACCATTTTGGCACCTCAGGTTTCCGTGCTGACCAAATATACCACATGTGAACTGGCACAGTTCTAGGCTGTTTTACTGCCAAAATTCATCGTAAAGTAACTTTTTCTAACAGTTATTTACATTTTGAGAGCAGTCACCCCTTCCATCAGAAGAGGTCGATAGTAAAGGGGCAGTTGGTGAGGGTGGCGAGGATGGTGTCTAAGTTCAGCGACTTCCTTGAAGAATGTGAGTTTATTTGTGGCCTTTTTTTGAACAGGGGATACCTGGACCATCTCATATCAGAATTGGTCAAGGAAGTTTGCGGTAAGAGGAAGAATGGGTTCTACGTACCAATTTTGGGCAATAATGTAGCACCCCAGAATCCCGAGCCATCCCATATGCAAGCCCATGTGAATTACCTTTGCAGTTTTATTACAACTTTCAGTGTTGATGCAGGGGACATTTACTCTATCATAAAGAAAAATTGGAGTATTTTACGATTAGACATGCAAGGTAAGTCACGTTTTGAGATTACACCCAAGGTGGTGTTTAGGAGGGGGTTGAATCTGAAGAGTATTCTACAGATTAAATTTAACCATGCCCCCGGTTAGGGGGATGTACAAATGCAGTATGTGTAAATACTGTAGGTTTATTAAAGCAGGGACCATTTTAGTACTGGGGAGACCAAACACCCCATCAGGGGTAGATTTAACTGTGCCAGTTCACATTTGGTATATTTGGCTAGGTGCTCTTCATGCCCGGTGTTTTATATAGGAAAAACTGACAGGAAACTTCAGGAACACCTTTATGAACACCTTCATGCCATCAAAAAAGAGAAGATGGAGAATGCACTTGCCAGGCATGTTAAGGAATATCTGGGTCATGAATTTACTTTTTCAGTCATTGATCAGGTAGTTCCTTCCAATAGAGGGGGGGGTCCAGATACGTTACCTTTAGAACAAAATGAATTAATTTGGCAGCTAAAACTAGAAGCTTATCATTATCCAGGCTTAAATGGAATGTTTCCATTTGGTGTATTTTAAAATTAAGAAGTTTGGTTAGGTAATTGTATTGTATTTATTTTTGTAGATTGCATCCATTTTAATTTCTTCATCTATTTTTTATCTATTTCAGCATGACTTACAAAAGTATGGATATTCCTTTTACTGCTTGTTCAGTAAGGTTGAGTCCTTAGGGAAAGGTTTGAGCAGGTGTTGTGAATGTATTGGCTTAATTGCAAAGTAGTCATATGATTTATGAGCTTTTTATTAAGGTGTAAGCTGGAATGTGTTGTTTGTTTTTCTGATGAAGTTGGTGTGGGACACTGACGAAAAGTCTATTATTGTTGAGCTTAAAATAAAATTTTAAGTTGCAGTTTATCAGCATCACTGTGTCTGGAATTGGTGCATCTGCTGAGGTTTATCGTTTTGCCGGCTTTCTTTTTCAAGGTTGGCTTAATTGTTAAGGTGTTTACCTTACAGACACAAGGTGCAGGGTTTTGATTCTCACTTGGGGTAATTTGCTAGACTTAAAATGGCCCACAAGGGCAGTTAGTCTAGTATGAACCTGTGAACCTATGACAGTGCTGGGCAGAAAGTAGGCTGCTTTAGGATGGTATGTATGATTTGGAGCTGAGATTGGAGAAACAGGTGTGGTAATTTGAGCCAGTTCATGTAATTTAGGGAGAGACAGTGGTGGGATTTATATGTATGTTGGGCTGCAAATCTGGCTATCTTGTGATAGGTTGATTCTAGTTTGGTAAGTAGGGAGGAGTTCAGATTTGTTAGTATTTGGGAACAGTAGGTTAACCACTGTAGTAGGTAGGCATGAGAGAGAAGTAACCCTAGCTTCAGGGGTGAGAAATGTGTTATTCTTGTACAGTAGTCCTAGTTTCTGGTGTGTTTTTCTGATGCAATTTTTAATGTGTAGATCAGATTTGAGTTGACCATCAATGGTAATGCCAAGCAGTCTTGTGCTAGATTCGACTTCTATAGGTGTATTGTTTAGGGATGTGATGGAAAAGGTAGTTTTGATGTGGTTGACAGATTTAGGTAGAAAGAGTAACAACTTTTTTTTTTAGGGTTGAGGATTAGTTGGTTATTTGTGAGCCATGTCTCTATAGAGTTAAAGGATGTCTGGGTAGTAGTTAGCAGTTCAGAGGGTGAGTTAGCAATAGTGATGACTGGGGAGTCATGTGCATATTGGACAATGATAGACTGAGGACAAGAGAAGTGAAGTGAGTTGGTGAAATATTAAAAAGTAAAGATCCTAGTATGGAACCTTGGGGGACACCTGTTGTTACTGGAAGGGGGTGGATAGTGTTGAGTCCCATTTCACTAACTGCTGCCTATCCGTGAGGTAGCTAGAGAAAGAAGAGATAGTGCTGGGGGAGAAGTTAAGGTCTGTGAGTTTGTTTTGTAGCAGAGAATGACAGACAGTATCAAAAGACTTTGATAGGTCAAGGAATAGGCAAAATATGAGTTTACAATTATCCTTTGCTAGAGAAATAGTGTTGAGGAAGGATAGTAGAGCTGTAGTGGTGCTATGCTTGGGATGGAAACCATGCTGTTTAGGGGTGAGCAAATTACACTGTGTGAGATAATGCATAACTTGCTTATGTATGCATTTCTCAAGGACTTTTGAAGGAGAGGAGAGGATAGGTCTGAAATTAGAGATTTCTGTGGAGTTACCTCCTGTTATACAATAATTGTTTACATTTTGTGTTCCATGCAGTCCAAACAATGCCTGTTATTAATTAATCCAAAACTTCAATGCATCCTCTTTCTTAATATTCATAAAATTCATATACCACCACATTAGTATTAACATCTGCACACAGCTTTTTAAACTTTTTCCACACAAGCCTGATATTTCTTTTATTCTCACACATTCTGTAAAAAAAATGCTTCTTAGTTTACTAAACATGGCATATTTACACCTTCTGTCTTCCTTTTGCTTATATTTCATTGCAGCCAAAACTGACAATTTTCCCAACATTAGGCTCCACAAAATAATCATTCAATTCCATATCATCCCTAAACCTATCTTGCATGTTCTTTATTGCTTTTTGTATTCCCTGTCCTTTACTACTCCAGTCTTTAACATAAAAAAGTTGCCATAATGCTCTCATGCCAATTTGTTTTTGCCTTTTTCTTTTCATTCCAAAAGAAATTGTATATTTTTATCATCTTGTAATGTTCTTTCTCATTTTCCTTTTCTTTCATTTCCTAAATAAGCTCATACTTTTCCTGTATAACTTTCCCAAAGCAGTCCTTCATTTTAGTATTTTTATTTTGTCAACACCCAGTACATATGTAAAGATGCCAGAAACAATCAGATTTTATTAATTAGATCTCAGCATCTTTTACTCTCAAATAAAAGAAAATAATTTCTTACAAAATCTTTTCCCTCTATTTTGGCAACAAAAACACTACTCTTAAATATCATATCACATGTTCCCTAAAATATAAGTATGTATTAAATTTTCTTTAAAATGATGACTCAGAAGTAATCCACATACTTATATTTGTAATATTCTGCAGTACTTCTCTTCATTGATCTTTAATATTAGTCTTTAATTTTCTACCTAAAAGACTTGCTTCTGCCTGAGAGAAAAAAATCCAACTATCTTAATTGTCTCACCAAAACCGTACATTTATTCTTATTCATTTTAAACTTACTTTGCTCATCCAAAAACCAGTTCAAATAATACTTTGTCTTATCCATCCTTTTTCATTTATTATCAAGTCATCTGCATAACACATAATTTCTGTTTCATTATACAATTTTAAACTTCCTTCTT
Organism: Protopterus annectens; assembly: GCF_019279795.1. Lineage (NCBI taxonomy): Eukaryota > Metazoa > Chordata > Ceratodontiformes > Protopteridae > Protopterus > Protopterus annectens. The sequence continues at coordinate 1,263,581,985 of NC_056733.1, read as the reverse complement.
CGACCCTTTCTTTAGCTGTTACTATTACATATTCACGACTAATGCAGACAAAGCACCACTCAGTAGACATCCTTGCTTAGCCCCCTCTCTATGTTAATTGCTATAATAAACCATCCATGTACACTTTTTGTTTTTGTAGCCTAAGAATTTCTGTGTACTGTTTTTATGATCCTTACAAATTTATCAACTAATCTAGATTTGCTCAATATTTCTGACATCTTTTAATGATTAATTGTATCATATGCCTTCTTCACATCTCATTTGACCATTCTTCTATTACCATTTAATATTACTACTTATTTTACAATTATTAATACATTTTTAACACTTTTACTTTCAATTCTGTATACTCCTTCTTCTGTAATCTTTAAAATGATTTTACCCAGTCTTTTTGCATTATTTTCATAAAATGGTATACTTTAATGTTAAAGGTCATCATTTCAGAGTTTTGGCTTTATCTCCTTTTTTGTATATACATTCCATTATACTTAGACATAATTTTTAGTCATTAAAAACCCTGTCGGTTCAATAATTCATAACCTTAATAATAAGAATTTTATTCTCTGTTATCTTCAATTCCCTTATAAAATTAATATTCCATGCCATCTTGAACAGGAGCACTTTTTCTTCTTTTACCCTACAATACTTCAAAATACTCACTTAAATCATGATTTTTTATTTTTGCTTTTCATATATCCCTTTCTTCTGATTCCCTTTTACTGTATAATTTCATAACATATTTCTCTATTTCATCGTTTTTATATCATAGAAAGTCTTCCCATTTTCTGTTTTCACATGCACCTTTGTTTCTTTATTTTGCTACCCTTTTCCCCAAAAAGGGGTGACAGATCCTTATACTTCCCTTGCATTAAACATTTCTGTTTATAGATCATCAGACTTTTTTTCATATTTTCACTTTGTCAGCATGTTGAGAAATTAACTGTATATATTTATCTTTGTTGTGAAACAGTTTTTCTAACTTTATGTCCTCTTTCTTATATATTTCCTTACAAGTAGTCCACCAATGATCCAGTCTTTCATAAAAACTGTTAAGAGATGATCATGCCTTAACTGTTCCATTTCTTTCTTAACCATCCTTCTTTACTATTTCTCTTGTCCAAAAAATGTTCTGTGCCTCGCTAAAGTCCAACCAAGCAGAACAATAGAAAAATCCAAAAAACACGGCTGGACACTGCTATTCTTCCGAATATTCCAAATTTATTAAAACAACAGAATACAGGATACTAGATGAGCGCTTTCGGGCAACAACCCTTCATCAGATAAAACATCTCACTCAGTTGAAATATTTAAAAAACTCATTAACCAATGAGAAACTAGTAAAAAACCCACCTATTCCTAAGGGCGGGTTTCATAGGAACTACATCATTCAATCCTGGGCTCCTATGTGCCATTAGTTCAATAATCCATTTCGATTCAGCTAACTCAGTTAGCTGTTTGATGTCACCCCCTCTATTGCCCAATTTCACATTCACAATAGCCCTGAATTTAAAACTATGTGCAGGATTCTCCTCTAAATGTCTAAACAAGGCGTTGTGTGTGTCTCTGTTCCTAATAGACGAGAGGTGCTGTAAAATCCTCACCTTGAACATGCAATTGGTCTTGCCTACATAATAGCATGGACAAGACACACACTCCGCCAAATAAACTAGATCAGTGGTTCTGCATGTAGCCCTAGCCTTCAAATCAAACAACTTGCCTGTTACTGGGTGTCTATAAGCTGTTTCCTTGTTAATATAACTACATGCCTTACAAATCCCACAGGGTACAGTCCCCACGGTCCCTAAAACATTTCTCCTAGTGGTGATTGTCTTTTCTTTACATAATAGGTCCTTCAAGTTCCTATTCCTCTTGTATCTGAATTGAGGGCTATCACCTACTATATCCCTCAGATTGATGTCACTGGTTAAAATGTTCCAGTTTTTGTGGATAACATTACAAACATCCTTGATGTTGCTGCCATAAGTCAGCATTAACCTTAAGTCCCCCTGTGTGGTCCTATCCCGTGCAATGCAATTTTGTTGATCTCTTGCCCCTTGCAACCATGGTTTATACCTATTTTTCCTGAAGCTTTACTGCTGTCCACTACCTTATCAACTAAATCCCCATCATAACCCCTTACTCGAAAACAATCTTTCAATTTATTCACTTCTTCCTCAAAATGTGTGTCCTCCTTACTGATCCTTGAAACCCTACTTATCTGTCCCTGTATGATATTGGGGAAAGTATAATGGGGGTGCATGCTGTCGAAAGACAGCAAAGTGTTTTTCCAGCAGTCCTTCCTATACAAACATGACAAAAAACCCTCCTCTGTCTGCAATACTCTCACGTCCAAAAAATCTATTTCAGTGTATGAACTATTAACAGAAAATCTCAAAAAAGTAGTCGTGGAATGTGGGTAAGTCACAAAAGTTTCTAAAAGACTACTATCCCCACTCCACAAAATAAAAATATCATCTACGAAACGCACGTACATTTTTATGTATTGCATCCATGTCTCATTATGTTATCAGTAATAACTATGGTATACATGCCATTGGTGAACTTCTGCTAGATTTGGAAGCAACTCCAGCGAGGATAGAACTTATTAAGAACATGCTGACACTGGTCTTGGACAACAATGTCTTTACGGGTGTGCAGCAGGCATATAGACAAGCACAGGGGATAGCCATGGGCACCCCCTGTGCCAATACTTATGCTAATCTTGTTCTGTCCCACTGGGAGAGGAATACCATTCTAAGGAATGAGACATGGATGCAATACATAAAAATGTACGTGCGTTTCGTAGATATTTTTATTTTGTGGAGTGGGGATAATAGTCTTTTAGAAACTTTTGTGACTCACGTACATTCCACCACTACTTTTTTGAGATTTTCTGTTAAAAGTTCATACACTGAAATAGATTGTTTGGACGTGAGAGTATTGCAGACAGAGGAGGGTTTTTCGTCATGTTTGTATAGGAAGGACTGCTGGAAAAACACTTTGCTGTCTTTCGACAGCATGCACCCCCATTATACTTTCCCCAATATCATACAGGGACAGATCAGTAGGGTTTCAAGGATCAGTAAGGAGGACACACATTTTGAGGAAGAAGTGAATAAATTGAAAGATTGTTTTCGAGTAAGGGGTTATGATGGGGATTTAGTTGATAAGGTAGTGGACAGCAGTAAAAGCTTCAGGAAAAATAGGTATAAACCATGGTTGCAAGGAGCAAGAGATCAACAAAGTTGCATTGCACGGGATAGGACCACACAGGGGGCTTAAGGTTAATGCTGACTTATGGCAGCAACATCAAGGATGTTTGTAATGTTATCCACAAAAACTGGAACATTTTAACCAGTGACATCAATCTGAGGGATATAGTAGGTGATAGTCCTCGGTTCAGATACAAGAGGAATAGGAACTTGAAGGACCTATTATGTAAGGAAAAGACAATCACCACTAGGAGAAATGTTTTAGGGACCGTGGAGACTGTACCCTGTGGGATTTATAAGGCATGTAGTTATATTAACAAGGAAACAGCTTATAGACTCCCAGTAACAGGCAAGTTGTTTGATTTGAAGGCTAGGGCTACATGCAGAACCACTGATCTAGTTTATTTGGTGGAGTGTGTGTCTTGTCCATGCTATTATGTAGGCAAGACCAATTGCATGTTCAAGGTGAGGATTTTACAGCATCTCTCGTCTATTAGGAACAGAGACACACACAATGCCTTGTTTAGACATTTAGAGGAGAATCCTGCACATAGTTTTAAATTTAGGGCTATTGTGAATGTGAAATTGGGCAATAGAGGGGGTGACATCAAACAGCTAACTGAGTTAGCTGAATCGAAATGGATTATTGAACTAATGGCACATAGGAGCCCAGGATTGAATGATGTAGTTCCTATGAAACCCGCCCTTAGGAATAGGTGGGTTTTTTACTAGTTTCTCATTGGTTAATGAGTTTTTTAAATATTTCAACTGAGTGAGATGTTTTATCTGATGAAGGGTTGTTGCCCGAAAGTGCTCATCTAGTATCCTGTATTCTGTTGTTTTAATAAATTTGAAATATTCGGAAGAATAGCAGTGTCCAGCTGTGTTTTTTGGATTTTACTATTTCTCTTGAAAGCCTTGTGTTACCCTTCCTTTCCTTTGCGTACCCTTCTAATTTCTGAATTTGTGGCACAATAATCAGTAAAACATAAATCATGTATCATTTTTCTAATTTCTTTCATTACCTCAGAAAACCATATTTATTGTATGTCCCTCCTTAGATCACTGTTGCAGTATTCCAGTAAAATTATTGGATTATTTTGGTGAGGTAACCTGACATCCAGTGGTCTTACCAAAGCTCACACATTCCCTATGCTCATATGTCAGGTGTGTGACATAAGCCTGTTTGCATAGGAGTATATAAGAGGATGGAGGAGTGCAAGATCTCAGACTATCTTGCCTCCAGTCCAAAAGCAGGATCTTTGCTCCTGTTGGTCTGCTTTCCTCCTTTGTTGTTAGCTGCTACCATTGCCTACACTTATTCAGATAAGTGCACTGTTGGGGAATCTTCTTTTTCTTGTATTCTTCATTGAAAGATGTATTAATGTCTGCTAAGAGAGGGAAGTATGACTGTGATAGGCAGATAGCTTATAAGGATCTCCACTCCCAGTTCATATTTTGTCTGGGGGCCTAACACGATTACAAAAACTGTCAAATCTGTCAGTCGTTTATTCTTAAGACCATCCATATTCATCTTTTCTGTCTTAACATTAACATTTCTTAGAAACTCAACATTTGAAGCTTCTTAACACAATCCAAGATGATGGAATCCTTGGCCTCAGACATCCCACTTGCACCCAAAAAAGGTAGCTCAGAAGGGCTAGAACTGAACTGTCTGCTGCTCAGTCTTCTTATTCTTTCAGCTTTTCCCAGTTAGGGGTCACCACAGTGGATCACCTGTCTGCTCATGATTGGCAGTAGAATTTTATGGTGTCGAGTTGCCAGCCCGGCGCCCAACCTTCCACAGAAGGCACACACATGCTTGCACTCACGCCTAAGGCCAATTTAGAGTGTCCAGTCCACCTACAGCATATTTTTAGGATGTGGGAGGAAACCCACGCGACACAGGGAGGTCATGCAGACTCAGCACAGAAGCCATACCAGCCGAGGATTGAACCGGAGAACCTCTTGCTGTGAGGCAACAACGCTAACCGCTGCACCACCATGGCAGCCCTGTCTGCGGCTCAGTCTGATTTAGATAAATTGGTTGAGATGCTGCAGGAATCCTGTGTACATATGGCACCTACTACTGAGACCCTCATGCTGGAGGCCAGTATGGTGTCTGACGTTTGCACATGTTATGAAACTGTTTATGCAGGTAATGTTGGGGGGGGGGGGACTGCAGGTGATTATTATAGAGGGACCAGATGAAATTCTTCAAATACTTGTGTGAGAACCAGCACTCAGTAGTTTGAGCTCAGTCAGGGTGCCAACCACTATTCTTTATTGGGCAGACCTTACCCCTAAGAAAAATAAACAGAAAAGTAAAAATTTTCTCTAGTATATATGTCTCAGGAAAAAAAATGGATGGAGTTCTCATAGGGCCTATATAAGGCCATCTTATATCCAAAACCTATTCCATTCCTTTCATCTCCTTCTCTCCCCTTTACCCCTCAGCAGAGACTGCATGAATCTATCTGAGGAGGAGGAGGAATCTGAATTTTAACAAAGATTAATCAGCTTATTCTTTTTCACTGAGGAAATATAATTTGGGAAAACTGTTACTAAAATGGTGCAGTACTTTGATTGGAAATCAAATAGGTATATGATGTACAAAAATATACTGTTATTTGCTGGAGGTAGGGATTGCTACTTCTTCTCATCTCCTTCCAGTCTTGGAGGCCTTCCTGGATGCCTTTGCATCCACTTCGACTTTTCCAGATTTCCTGAGAGGTTTTATAAGGTCTCTGAGGACCTTAAGTTTCTTTAGAAAATTCCTGTAGCAGATGCTTCTGGCTTTTCCATTTCTACTGACAAAACTACTAAACGTCTACCAGCAGCTAATGATTTCCTGTCTAACAGAGATGGTAGGACCATGGACAGGTATGTAAAGAAGAATTATACTAATGCCACCCTTGCTTTTATAGCTTTACATTACCAAACTCAAAATGGCAAAATATATTCTTTCCATTTAGGAGATGTTAATTAGACCAAAGCTAACCTTGAGGCATTCCATTAAATGCAGTTATGATGTTGCAGAGGGTTCTTCCAGGGCTGCTGCTACTCAGTCAGATTTACTTGGCTTCACCTACATTCCCTCCCTGAGAATATAAAGGCCAAGCTCCTGGATTCTTTCTTTCAAAGGAATCTTGTTTTGGACCCTGTGCAGCAGATCTATTCAAGATAATGCAAGATGAGTGCAAAATGATGCATGACTTTAAACAGATTTTTCTCACTCCATTACCTGTGTATCAAAGGAATTATGCAGCTAAGCACACTTTGTCTGCAGGGATCAGGGATCAGACACTATCTCAGCAGGGCAGGAAACAGTCCACCACAATCTTTCAATATAAGTCTACCAGAAAGTCCAAGTCTGGAAGACCTCCTTCTCCAGACATGTCAGCTTGACTACCTGCTGCCACTTTCTTCATTCCTTGGTCCAGGAATTCCCTTATCAAAAAGGGTAATCTTGTCTCTTCCAGCCTGGAAATTCATTACTACAGACAAATGGATGTTATCCATTATTCAGCAATGTTACTTAGTCATTGAGCGGCAGTCCTCCTCCTCCTTCCAACCAGATGTACCTACTTTCTTCCCTCTTGCAGGGTCTTCTCAGCCAAGGTATCATAGAAGTAGTGCTACACCAGCATCTAGGAAGACACTTTTATTTAAGACCTTTTTTTAATACTTGGAAAGAAGGGTACTTAGAGAACAGTTCTGGAATTGTCTGACCTCAACACCTTTTTAGAGGTGCAAGGTTTTAAGATGCTTTCACTGCAAATTTTCCTTCCTTTCATCTCCCACAGGCCTTTCTGGTCTCCCTGGACTTCGAGGATGCATACCTGTACATCTCCATTCATTCCTCTTATGGGTCTGTATTATAAGATTGTCATTTGAAAACATAGAACAACATATGGTCGACGTCTTCAAACATCGACCTTGTAAAAACACACACAAAAAAAAGAAAAAAATACCCTAACGGGTTTAAGCAGGTGGCAAGCCCCCCTGCACCCCCCACATCCCCTGCTACTTAAATATATTAACTCCATTGCAGTAAATGGAAATCTCCCCTTACGGAGATTTCCATTTACATGCTCGAGATTCTGAGCGTTCGATATTCTTGTGTCGACAATGTCAGATTCGACATTGTCGGCTTTCGAGAATATAATATAGATCCCCTCTTGCACAGAATTCTTCAGGTGCTCTGCCTTTTGATCACGCTTTTTATGTCTTTGCTTTACCCTTTGGTCTATATACTGCTACCAGGGTCTTCACAAAGTGTTTCACCCTAACAATTGCTTTTCGTACAGCTCAAGGAATACAGTCTTTTTCATTTCTGTACAACCTTCTTATCCAAGCTGCCTATCAGGACACATTGCACCTACCCCTAAGTTTCACAGTTTCACTTTTGGAGAAACTAGGATTCACTCTCAGTTTTCAAATATTCTCTCTAGCCCACTCCGCCCAGGATTTCAGTTTCTTGGGTTGCTGAATGGATACTCAACCGATGACGGTCTTCTCCACAAGTACAGTCCCTATCCAACTTCTTCCATCCCTTCTCCCCTTTCACTCTACTTCTGCAAGTGATATTCTGAGATCCCTGGGATACATGGCAACAGCCATTCCAATGTTACCCTTTGACATGCTACATATGAGAAAGATCCATTGACACTTCAAATCTCTATGGTCTCAGAACTGTCATCCACTGGATTTCCAAATTCCTGTCTTGCCTTTTCTGAAAAAATAGTTACAGTAGTGCGTTTCTCAAATGCAGTTGGATTTACTCCTTCCATTTTGCCCACCCACTTCCAACCTGGGGCTGTACACAGATGCATCAGACCTGGCCTGAGGTGCCTGAACATACTTCTTATTAGTTCAGGGCCAGTGATTCCCTAGAGAAATGAAGGAGCACATCAGTGTCAAAGAGGATTTCCACACTCAACACCACAGTAATGTGATATATCAACAAACGGAGAGGGGTTCTTCTGTCATGGGGTCTAGCTATAAAGGCAAATCTGTCACTTCAGGTGGTGTACATCCCATCAGAGGACAGTGTACTCGCAGATTTCCTAAGCAAGTCTGGGGAAGACCCTCACAAATGAATGCTAAACAGTGAGGTCTTCCTGAGGATCTGGTACATTTCATCGAAAGCAGATTTTGCTGAATTTCATTCCACCAAGACCAAATCGCTGAAAGCACAAATCGTTGAAAACTCATTTTGCAGAATTTCATTTAACAGAAAATAGTAATGGCATAGTATATGCCCTTTTCCCCACTGTAGTGCGATCCTGGAGTTAGAATATAAAGCTGGGGGTGGGGGTGGCACATCCCCCCACATTGGGGGGTGTGAGGGGCGTAGCCCCCCCACCTCGTTTGATTAAAAAGTACTTACTTACTCCCTTAACAAAAACTGCATAGTATAATTCAAGCTACCCCCACCCCCCACCCCAACTACATATTCTAACTCCAGGATCGCACTATAGCTGGAGACCAGTACTAGATCTTCCCTTTCGAAATCTGTTTGTGAAAGTGCCAGCATTCAAAAAGTTAACTTTCAGTGTTGCTTACCCCTCATTCCTCAGCTGAATTTCTTTGTAACCTTAGACATAAGCGATACTTACAATATTCTCAGTCATAATCTTCAGGAAATTTCTCAGATTCTCTGTCTCTGTGTCATGTTATCAGTTCTCTGCATTATCCTTTTGGTGTTATCTATAACTCCAGGAGTGTTTACAGAATGTTTAGCTCCAGTTATAGCTCATTGCAGACTGAATGGTATTCACATATTTTGTTATTTAGATAACGTACTTATCTTTGCAGAGTCTTCTCCCAAATGTCAACAGTTCTTAACTTGGATTATGTCTCTGCTCAACAATCTGTGGTTTCAGATAAATATGCAGAAATCCTGCTTGACTCCATCTCACAGGACTGTTTCTAGGTTGCCTTCTAAACACTTCTCAGAGGAGGGCATTTGTTGACACAGAAGGTAGATTTTTGTCTGGAAACTTTCCTGAATTTCTCCAGTCAGTCTCAGACTTAAGGAGAATTTTTCAGGATAGTAGGGTTCATGGCTTCCATAATTCTCATGACTCCTCTAGTCAGATTATACATGAGGAAGACTGCATGGTTTCTAAGATTATACATGAGGAAGACTGCATGGTTTCTAAAAAAAAAAAAAAATGCATGAACCCAACATTTGCATTCTCTGTAATATCAAATTCCAGTTTTGGGCTTTGTGAAAAAGGAACTGCATTAGTGGAGATATAAGATGAAGCTAAACCAAGGTTTTTTTTTTTTTTTTTTTTTTTATAGGTCTGTCCTTTTCTCCTCAGACACTAAGCCAGTCTCTCACTACAGATACCTCAGATTTTGCTTGCGGAGCAGTTTCCAAGGGAGTAAAGGTACAAGGCATGTGGAAATTCATCAGACAGATTAAAATACACAAATGTCAAAGAGTTGTTGGCTGTGATCCATACCGTGAAATGTTTTCATCATTGTGATCCCCAGCACCTCTACAGGTGATAACAAACAAATCCACAGTGATGTGGTACATAAGCAAGGAGTTACCAGGTCTTTACCCTCTGTGCAGGCTCACTGTGATAGCTTGGGCGTTAACTTTACAATATTCCTTAAACTTCCAAGCATCTTACATTCCATCAGAGCAAAATGTAGTGGCAAACAAGCTGAGCAGGACCAGGGCAGACCCTCACAAATAGAAACGGAATAAGGAGGTATTCCAGGAATTGCTGCAGTTATGGGAACACCTCAAATAGATCTGTTTCCTCCATTCAAAACAGGCAACTAAGCAAAAATGTGAATCTCTAAAGGTGATGCAAAGATATCAGATTCCCAGCTTACTCCTTGCAAGCAAGTTTGGAAAGCAAATGCCTTTTTATTCCCAATGATTGGAATGTTCCTCTATGCTTTTCCACCATTACCAATGGCATTCAGGATAATTCTGAATATTAGAATGGACTCTCCATTAATAATTATGGTGACTCCCTATTGTCCCAGGCAACATTGGTTTCCCCTCCTTATGGAACTGGCCACTAGCAGTTACCACAAGCTTCCTCTCTGGACCTGCTCACACAAGATCAAAGGAAGTTTGATACACCCCCCAGTCTCAAACTACTTCAGCTGTCTACCTGGATGATACAATTTTGATACTTTTTAGGTACTTATTTCATTACAGTATGCAGCAGGTATTTAAGGAGGCAAGAAAACCTTATACTAGAAAGTCATATATTAGCACATAGAAGAGATTTTGTAGTCGGTACTTAGTAGTATCTAGTAACCAGGGTTCTATCAGGGATTTGTACAACTGATGCTGAAATGAGTTTCTATCCTCTGGTCTTTCTTATTCCGTTGTAAAGGTTCATCTTGCAGCCATTTCAGAATACCTCCCCATGGATTCTTCCAATTAATTTCAGAAAGAAGTTTTACACCTGATACCTCCCCATAAAAAGGTTGCTTCTCCTTGGGATCTGAATTTATGCTTGAAAAGTTAACTGTGTATTCACATGAATCTGCTCATCGGCCTGGTTTGAAGTACCACTTGGAAAACTGTACTTCTCTGCTGTGACATCTTCAAGAGAAGTATGTCAGTTGCAAACTCTCATGGTGGTTGAGTATCTGAGTTGTAAGCTCTCATGGTGGATGAGCCCTATCTCATATTCTACAAGGATAGGGTCCCATTAAGAAGGAACCCCTCATTTATTCCCAGAGTGATTTCAGAGTTTACCTTGAATCAAGTCATCAATCTCCCAGTTACATGTCAAGATCCGAAAAAATAGGGAGAAAGGATTCTACAACATATGTGGCAGCTTATGAACCCCTCATTTATTCCCAGAGTGATTTCAGAGTTTACCTTGAATCAAGTCATCAATCTCCCAGTTATCTGTCAAGATCCCAAAAAATAGGGAGAAAGGATTCTGCATCATATGTGGGCAGCTTATGTACTATCTTGACAGAATTAAGTCCTTTAGAAAATCTTATCAGCTGTTTATATCTTATCATGGGGCAAAAAAGAGGCATCTTGTGTCTAAACAGGCAATTTCTAGGCAGTTATCCTATGCTATCTCTTTTGGTTATACCCACCATAATAAATTCATTCCTGGTCACATCAAGGCACATTCTGCTAGAGCCTTGTTTTCTCAAACTGGGATGGGGTGGGTTCTAGAAGCATTCTAGGGGCAACAGTGTGGTATTCTTTACACACTTTTACAAAGCATTGTAGACTTGATTAATTTTCCAGTGCCAGGACAAGTTTTGGTACGACCATTCAACATGGGCTTCTGGATCCCTATGCTTCCTCCTTCCATGTTGGAGAGGCTTTGATAATCTACCAGTGTAGTCTAATGGCTACAGCAGGAGTTGGAATGATGAACATAGTACAAATGTGTAAGTTGCATGTATCCATAACAGTAGATGTTTGAATTTCTCAGGGCTGCAATAGCCTCACCTATCCTCCTCTTGAATATAGCTATAGTTGGGAAATAAAATTTGATTATGTTTATACTTTATATATATAAGGTCAGAACAGGTAGGCTTTTCTCTGTCTTTGTTGGGGGAAGACAGTTCTGAAGAGAGATTCTCTCTCTCACTGCTTATTTCCCTCCTTGAGGCTGGCCAATCAGCAGTCAGAGTAAATGTGTGGGAGGGAGCCAGAGCTTTGTGAGGCTGGCTGGTTGTTGTATCCTGGACAAGATACAATCCATATAGCCTAAAAGCTGCTGCCGCAGTGAGGAATTCTAACATCTAATGTAATGTCCAAGTGCAGCTTACACAACAGTTCTTTTCCATTTTGCTATCAGTGAGAGACTGGATTCCTACCCTGCAAAGGAAGGAGAGCAAATTACTGTACCTGCCCTATCTGCTTCTGTGAGCACTTGATTCAATTTCTAAACCTTGACAACTGGTAACACATCCAGGTGCAGTTCCCTCAGAATCAAGTGCATGGTCAAGATTTTTGAAATAGTACATTAGCTACCAGAATGTAGTCCTCCTCTCAGCCTTAGAACTTGTAGGTTTAAGCAAATAAATTTAGTCAAAGAAGCATTCTTAATTAATAAACACATTTACTCCCCAATATATATTACTGTCAACCTATAAACTGTGATAAGTATACCACATTAAAATAATAAAATACATCACCTCTTCTTGAATGTATGTGTATATATATATATATATATATATATATATATATATATATACACACACACACACACACACACACAGATATATGTATATATACATATGTATGCATATGTACATACATATATATATATATATATATATGTAATATACATATACATACAGATAGTTACTTAATAGAAATCTGTATCGATTAACTATATAGATAGATATTTCTGTATCATTGTATAAAGATGTCTGCTTTTCTAGATTATATATACATATATGTGAGTGTGTATATATATATATATATATATATATATATATATATACACACACACACACACACACACACACACACACACACACACACACACACACACACTTTTTAAGTGAATGCATGCCTTTGCTAATGTTCATGTTATTAGACCTTCCCTTCAGTCCATTATGGAAGAACCTTTAAAACTGAAAGAGGCAAAAACATGGTGCTAGAAGACCTTCACCCAAATACAAGGATAGAAGCATGGAAGTGTCTTAAAAAAATATTAAATTTTATGTAGCAGAGATGTGAACCTCTACCCCGTACCCCAAGACTGGAGGAAAGCTGATGTAATTTTATTTCACAAAGTTTAGGAGTAACAAAATTACAGATCAATTAACATATCCTTTGTGACAGAGATTATGTTGAAATATTCCAAAAGAAAGACTTGCCCTGTGTTTGGTGAAGTTAGACACCATTAAATCACAGCAGATGAAACTAACCACACAAGTCTTCAGTTCATTCAGTGTGTAGAAACACAGCTACACAGAACTCGGGTAAACTAAGTGCAACAAACAGCCAAAAATGTATAAACACAGTCCACAAAAGCGTTGCACTAGGAACGACACAAGCAGGTAAAATCTGTTGTAGTTTATTCCACAAATAAACAAGGATAGGCGCTGGATGAAAGAGTTTTTATTTTCTGTGAAACCTCTTATCTTTGTTTATTTGTGAAATAAACTACAACAGATTTTACCTGCCTGTGTCATTCAGTGTGTAGCTGAAGTAGTAAACCAAGGTCCATCTGCCGATGTAGCTCATATAGTCTTTGGGAAGACACTTGGCTCAGAGCAACACAAAAATAATACAGCAGTTTATTAGCCAAAAGATTCCCAGTAAAGTGGTAACCTGAGCAAAAAGTTAGTTGCATATTAGATTATACCACAGAATGTGATGGTATGTGATGTTTGCAGTGCAGAGAGGAAATTACTTTTTGGGTCTGCAAAGATGGGTGTTTTTGAACAAGTCCTGTGTAATAATAATAATATAAATGACATTGCAGTACAGCTGGAAAAAAGTATGAATCTGAAGTAGTTAACTTCATTTGTCCATCAACCTGTGGGTATCGGAACCGAGCCGGCAGCTTCAAACAGCTAAGATCCGAGCTCTAAGCTCCTCCCCTTACCCATAATCCCCTGCCATCCCTCTCTGACCTCAGATCTCATTTGTCGCGGTTGACTCAACAGCTTTGAACGATTTCCAGGCGTGGGAGTTAGTCGTTCTGTGAGAAAAATATTGCTTTTCTAATTTTTCTGTAGTGTAATATTGCTTGTTGTTTTGTGTGTTGCCCTTGTATTTAAAACCCTTTAGTTTTAATATTGTTATCTGGTTAATTTTTAGTGTAATTCATTTCTCCCCGTGTGTGTGAAGGCGTGTCTGTTGGGCCTTGTGTTGCCTTTTTAGTTTAACTATTTCTGAGGCCCCAAAACCTTTTTTCTCTAAATGCACTGAGTGTGGCCATAAGCTATCCCTGGCAGATGGCCACACTCGGTGTGTTTTTTGCCTTGGGGTTGACCACCTTTCCTCAGGCTGCACTATTTGTGCAGCCTTCAACCCCAGGGCTCTAAAGGACAGGAGATCGAAGCTGACTTTTGCCCCCGGATTCGGCTTCGACCTCCTCTCCCTTGGTGGCACCTGCCTCCTTCCACCCCTGCTAAACTGGACTCAACCTCCCACCTTAGGCCAGGAGGAGAGGGATGCTAGGCTGGAGAAGAAGAAGGAAAGACACCACAAGCGGCGGGCTGAGTCTTCCTCCTCGGCTCCGCCGGCTAAGCAAGCTGCTTCTCCCAGGGCTTCCGGGCCTTCTCCTTCCCGGCTCCATTCACCTCACTTCTCCCCGGAGCCAGAGGAGGAGACCCGGTCACCTTCGAGGTCATCGAGGCGGCACTCCCGGCCCGCCTCGGTGGCCTCCTCTAGGTCTACCCGAAGCTTGTCCGATGCAGATATGGACCGGATGATGCGTAGGTTCCTCCAGGACCAGCTGCAGATGGGAGTGCTCATGCCTCCCCCCCCTCCGGGGGGAGCTCAACCCCCTTTTTCGCCTTGATTGCTCCTTCTCTGACCCACTTTCAGGGTTCGGAGCCTTTGGATCCAGGTTGCATAGGAGCCGGGGGAGGTTCGGCGCCGATAGTGCTTCGTACTTCGGCTCTGACCGCACCCTCGAGTTTGTTGGGTCCCTTTTCGGATCCAAGCTCTCGGAGCCGAGAGCTGAGCTTCGGATCCGGATGGGTCAGTGTGTCTTCAGCTCCGGCTCGGTTGGAGCATACTGGCTCTTTGGATCCGATTGCATCGGTGAAATCCCCGATCCACACATCGGATCTGAGGGGGCTGCTCTCGGATCCTAGAGAGGGCAGTTCTCCCTCTGCATTCGATGTAGTGGAGAGGGTATTGTCAAGGGATTCCAGGCCTCAGGCTCCGACTACGGATCAACCCTGCACTTTCTCTCAAACGGGCCTATCTTCCATCACCCGGCCCCAGGGACAGCCTGCTCCTACGTCCCAGGTGGTTCCCTTAGAGGAACAAGATGTGGTTGGTGAGGCCTCTTCGGACAGCCCCCCCGAGGAGGTCCCTCACAAAGGTAAGTGCAAGAGGAGGCACTTGGACTCACCTGAGTCTTTGACAGAAGACACGGACTTAGAGGAAGGGGAAGGTTCCCCAAGGTCACCCCCCGAGGACATCTCCTTTGGAGACATTATGGAAATGTTTCAAATTAGAGGGGGGGTGGTCAGTCCAAAAGCCTTCCTCGGATGAGTCTGTGTTCCTGGAGGCGTTTGACGCAGGCCCATCTACCTTTTGGGTGTTCCCTCCGGCCGATCCCCTGTTAGATCTCATCACTACCAGGGCATGGAAGGAACCGGACACTGTTGAGCCCATTCCAAAGAGGCTGGATAAAATCCTTAGTCCCCCCACTGATAGGGCGGTATGGAGCAAGGGTGCTCCTGTAGATGCCATGTTGGTGGTGGCTGCCACCAAGAGGGAACTAGCCCAGGAAAGTTCCTCGGTCCATCCTCCTGACAAGGAGTCTCGGACGATGGACCGCCTGGGGAAATGGATGTTCACTTCAGCTACCTTCGCGGTGAGGTCGCTGAAATGTATGGCACACGTCATACGACTCCAGCGTGATCTCATCAAGGAATACGCTGGGTCACCCCCAGAGTCCATGTCGACTGAGGATAAGAAGGTGTTCTCAGCTCGAATGGCCACTCTGAAGTCCATCTCGACCACTTCTGTGCGGCTCCTCTCCCATGCCACGGAAGGAGCCGCTAGAGCTAGTGGAGCGGGCGTTGTTTTGAGACGACACGCTTGGCTCCGCCTCTGCGACTTTGCAGAACCCTTCAAGGCGTCCTTCGTAAATGCCCCTTTTGACGGTTCTTCACTTTTTGGCAAGACTGTCCGTGACACGCTGGTCCAGAGCAAGAAAGACGGGAATACGTCTGCCGTCGAGTCCGCTTCTCGGCTCCCCAGAGGTCCTTCTCCAGGAACCAAAGGGGACAGAAGAAGATGTGGTTCTGGAAGTCTCAACAGTCCTGTTTCGCTCCGGACCCCTCATCCTTCAGAGGCAGAAGAGGACAAAGTGGACGCCAGCCCAGAGGCAGAGGGGGACCGAAGAATTTTGGGTTGAGAGAACCCTTTTCAGATCGGCCCGAGCAGCAGCCCTGGAGGGTTACCCGACTGTTCCACTCTGGAGGCAGTCAGGAGGCATTTCTCAAGGCACCTAGCAGTTTGGGAGTCCATTACAACAGATCGCTGGGTGCTTCAAATCATATCCAGAGGTTACAAAATCCCCTTTCTGAATCCCCCGCCCAGACCACGGAGCCTCCCCGATGTCCCACCCAATCAAAGGGAGGCAGCAGCCACAGAAATAAAGCAGCTGCTAGAAAAAAGAGCGATACAGCGCGTCCCCCCAGACCAGTCCGGATAGGGCTTCTACTCCAGGTTCTTTTTGGTGCCAAAAAAGACGGGGACTTAAGGCCAATCCTCGACCTGTCCTTGCTAAACCTGTCAGTGGCCAAAGAAAAGTTCCGGATGGTCACCATTCAATCCATTCTCCCCCTCGTGCAGGAGAATGACTGGATGTGCTCGATAGACCTCAAGGATGTGCACTACCACATATTGATGGAAACACACTCCAGAAGGTTTTTCTGCTTCCAGCAAGGAGCCAGTCACTACCAATTCAGGGCCCTCCCCTTTGGTCTCGCCACAGCCCCCCCCCCCCCCCAGGGTGTTCACCAAAGTTTTGGCAGTAGTAGCGGCCCACCTGAGACTCCAGGGTATACAGGTCTTTCCCTACTTGGACGACTGGCTCCTGACCGCCCCCAACAGGCATCTACTATGTTCAGCCAGAGATTACTTCTTCCACCTGGCCTCTCGGCTGGGAATCACAATCAACCTCAACAAATCTTCTTTCATCCAACCCAGATCTTAGACTTCATAGGAGCCAGATTAAACACAAAACCTATTGAGAGTCTTAACTCCTGACCGTATTCGTACCCTGAATCTCCACGTACTGGCCCTTTTACAATCCCTGGCTCCTCCAGCAGAATTGGTTCTGAGGGCTCTAGGTTCCATGGTGGCCACGATCAATCTGCTACCTTTAGCGCGCTTGAACATGAGAGTACTACAGTGGACCTTGCAGGTTCAATGGTCCATCCTGCTACGCCCGCTGAGTACACCTATCCCCCTCAGCAGGGCTTGCAGGAATTCCCTGCTCTGGTGGCTCCAATCCCCGGACCTCCAGATAGGGTGCCCCTTTTCTATGTCCCCACCTCTAACCACGGTGACCACAGATGCTTCTCGCCTAGGGTGGGGGGGCACTGCATGGGCAGAACCATCCAAGGCACGCGGACCCATTCAGAGACCTTATTGCATGTCAGTGTCCTAGAGATGAGAGCGGTGCTTTTGGCGTTGCAAGCACTCCAAGCCCTTCTTCCCTTAGGGACGGTTGCAATGCAGACCGACAGCATGTCAGTGGTGTGGTGTATCAACAAACAGGGGGAACCAGATCCTACCCACTTTGTCGAGAGGCCATGAGAGTTTGGGAATGGGCGATCTCCACCAACCGCTTTCTGATAGCGACGCATATTCCGGGTCGGTCGAACATTTTAGCAGACAGGCTGAGTTGAACCATCCTCTCACCGTACGAGTGGTCTCTGAACCCCATACGCTCAGGTGCATGTTTGGCCATCCGGTCTACTTTATGCTTATCCCCCTCTTCCCCTAATGCTAAAATTCTTGCAGAAAGCCCGTCTGTTGGGGAGCAGAGTAATCTTCATAGCCCCATTCTGGCCTTGTCTATAGTCTCATCTAGTGAATCCTTCATGGATTCTAGATCTCACCCCTGATCTGATCTCTCACCCATTGGGTTTACCAACACCGAACCTGGACAACTTCAAGCTCACTGCTTGGCTGATCCAGTTCCAGTAATAGTTAGGACTCCCGGTATCTCGTCCCCTGTTAAGGCTATTTTAGTGGCTGCTCATAAACCTTCTATGAGAAAGGTTTATAACAGCAAATCGAAACGCTTTACTATCTGGGCGGAGCATAGAAATTTGGATCCTTTCACAGTTCCCATACCAGCGGTGTTAGAATTTTTGTCAACCTTATTCGACCAGGGTGCTAGCTCTTCCACGGTCAAAATCCAGTTAGCTGCAATTTCCCATTATCATGTGGGAAGTGACCTCAGTTCCTTAGCATCTTCCAAATTATGTAAGACTTTCTTAAAGGGCACCTTCCTCTTAAGACCTCCGGTGAAAGATTCAGTCCACCCATGGGATTTAACTCTTGTCCTCCAGTCCTTGACCGGCTCTCCGTTTGAACCCGCAGCCACGGTGGATCTGAAATACTTATCTTGGAAGACAACCTTTCTCATTGCTATCACTTCGGCCAGAAGGGTTTCGGAGCTCCAAGTCCTTTGCGCCAAACCACCGTACTTGGTCTTCCATAAAGATAGAGTTTCCCCTCAGGATCAATCCCTCCTTTCTACCCAAGGTTGCCTCTGAGCCCAATATTAATCAATCTATTAATTTACCAGTTTTCTTTCCAAATTATTAAAACAAGGGTGAATACAAATTACATTCTCTGGACGTACATAGGCAATTGAGATTCTACTTGCACAGGACCGCTGAACATAGGCAATCTGAGCAACTCTTTGTATCCTTTGCAAAACCCTCTTTGGGCAAACCAGTATCAAAAGTTACATTGTCCAGATGGATTTCCCAATGTATACTTCTTGCATACAAGAGTTCTGGTAGACCTGAACCTGAAAGAGTCCACGCTCATTCTACCCGATCGATCTCTACTTCTGCTGCCTTTTGCTCCAGAGTCTCCCTGGACGACATTTGTTCAGCAGCCACTTGGGCTTCATCCCACACTTTCATTAACCATTACAAGTTGGATCTAATTTCCAGAGGGAGAGCATCCTTTGGCTCTGCAGTGCTCCGGAACATCCTTCCATGAAGACCCTCCAAGTTTCAGATAAAGAAGTTATGTACTCACCATAACGTTCCATCTGAGTAGGTAAACTTCATTTGTCAGCAACCCCCCCCCCCTCCATCCCCCTAACCTATAGTGTGTCCTAGAAGGATTCCTTGTTCTTTTCTCTGGATAACACCAGGTTAGGTGTTGCAGGTGATCCTTTGTTGTAATATGCTGTTTTACCATAGCAAACTCGATCTAAGGTCAGAGAGGGATGGCAGGGGATTATGGGTAAGGGGAGGAGCTTGGAGCTCGGATCTTAGCTGTTTGAAGCTGCCGGCTTGGATCTGATACCCACAGATTGCTGACAAATGAAGTTTACCTACTCAGATGGAACGTTATGGTGAGTACATAACTTCTTTTTCTGTAAAGGTGATATAGAGATATGCAGCAGAAGGATTATACAGAACAGTGTTGTGTATGTGATAAAACAGGATTTGGCAAAATTACGTTAATTGTCTAAGACGTGGAAGCTTAGAATTACAGGTCCCTGCTAGCTTTAAAGAAGCTTGATTGCCATAACCCTATATTAATATTTTCTGTTTCCCATGTACATATCAAGATTATTTTTGATTGAAATTAATGACTGACATTTTTATGGTAAAAAGAAGCATATACCATAATCTTGAAAGAAAGTCTATAACGTATGTGTTGTTTTTTTTTTCTGTTATTGATGTTTATTTTTAGTATTATATTTCTACTTCTGGTGCTAGTTCACCCACTAGTATGTTCCTGGTACTGACTTTCACATAGAAATAGCTCAGACATTGTTTTATAGACCAGTCATCTCTTAGTAACTTATAAGAAGTGGAGTATAATGATTTCCCTGAAGCTTTTTTGAAAAATTCAGGTTTTCCAAACTTGTGAGTTTTCTGATAGTGAATCGCTGTACCTTTCAAATTCATTCAGCTGGATAATTCAATTGTATTCAGTAATGAGTTAGATCATTGGAGTACACAGTGGTGCAGTGATTTCCTGGTGTAACTAGACATGTTTGTCAGAATTAAGACAGATTGGCTACTTTATATTCATTTCTGTAGATACACACTGGTCACAGCTGAAATCTTTTCAGTTTACCCTGAAAACAAGAAGGGTAGTAGTGTTATACCATTGATAATGCTGTTTATTTGTAATATATTCATTTCATATTATATTAATTAGTGCATTGGTCTGTATGGCTTTTGGAGGTTAGAAGATATTTTCTACAAATACTTTCATGTATATCTTCATGTGCATGTGTTTATAGAAACACACACTAAGTTCCCAGGGCAGTCTTTCAACTGCAGAGTTTGCCGACAGCTACTTATGTTGTCAGAAGCTCTCAAATTCAGTTGTAATTTATGTCAGGATCCATCGAATCATCCAGCTGCAACTTTTGCTGAGTTTATGATGTTTCCCTTTAGGTTATGCCTATGAAACTGTGGAGTTTTATGTATTTTTCTATTTATTTTTTATTTAGGGTTACTAATCACACATGGAAGGCTGTTTGTTTTCCTTTTGCAGTCAGTGTACTTTTTCTGTCATTGTTTTTTTGATATGTGGAATTGATTTTGCACTGATGTAATCTGTGTTGATGTAGTGGAGCATCAACTCTCATCTATACACATAATACACATACATGCATACATTATGTGCATAGTACTTGTGAAATACACACACAAATATGTACCTGTATATACATATATGTGTGTGTGTGTTTGTGTATATATATATATATATATATATATATATATATATATATATATATATACACATACACACACACACACACACACACACACACACACACACACACACACACTCAAAGGCACAAATACGTACATGTGTATACATACATATATACACACACATATTCAGAGGATCATATGAAATACGAGACAACTGAGTCAGAAGACCATTTACTCCATGCCAGTACCCCCCCCCCCATGCTGTACTCTTCTCCTTTCAAACAGGGCAAAGGTGGTCATTCCTACAGTAAATTTATGGGCAGCCATCCAGTCATACAGGTTTAATTAGAACGAATGCTAGGGTGTCACTTGCTTAACTTACAGGTGAAGTTTAGTCCAGAAGTGGGTAACTAAATTTGACTCTGTAAAGTGTTCTGTTTATGTGCTAGTAGAGATGCAAGTCCCTACCTGTGGTATTAGTGGAACTGCTTGACTTGCGAAGATACAGGAGATCAATGAGGATGGGGGTCTTTAATGTCATGGAACGCAACAGCCTGTAAGAAATTGAGTAAATGGATAGTAATTCAAGCTTTTCATAGTATGCTAGGGACTTTAGACCAAGAATCATCTTGGTTAGAAACCTTTGAGACCTTTCTAGTTCCTTACCTTGTCTGGAAAGGTACATCTGAAAAGGGATGTAATACTCAATAACTGGACTAATTAGAGCCGCATAAAGTGGGATAAAATTTTTTTGACTTGGGTGATATGCTTTTAGATATTAATTGTGCTAAATAGAAGGATTTTCTGACTACTGGTTCTACTTGGTGGTTGAAGAAGAGGGAATAGTCAACCCAAGTTCCAAGATCCCCAACTGCTTTATTTTGGAGTGGGGTATTGGATATGCTATACACTGAGGAAAACTGTTTACCAAATATGGCAATACTAAACTTTTGCACTTAATTTTAGCCCTTTTCAATACACCACTTGTTTACAAGGGTCATTTCCTGTAGTAGTAAATGATTAGCAAAGGGAGAATTGACAGTGCTGCCCTTTTTGTAGTTATCTTCCAGCTTAACCAAAGGTCCTGGTTCCTGGTCTGGAGATTAGAGAAGTAGATGCTGAAAAGGAAGAGTTTTAGTACTGAGTTCAGGGAAATACCACTAGTTATCTTTGTACTTTTGGAGGAGATGCATATCACCTTAGCTATGTGGGTTCCCTGCTTCAGCCAGTTGGCTAGCCACCTCACCAAGTATGGGTTCACTTTTAAGGCAGTTAATTTATAATGCCACTGTTGGTTGTAGTGTCAAAGGTTTTGGGCAGGTCCAAATAATCTGTGTGCAGCTTGTTTGATATTCTCAAAGAAGTCAACTAAACTGAGTAGGTGACAAAGCCAAACTGATGTGGATCTAGCCTGATAAAGTTTTTATGTATAGTTTATTAGAAGAGATGTGATCCATTCAGTAGCTTTGCAAATCAGACTAGTCAGACAAATGGGTCTGTAGTTTCCTGCGTCAGTGATAGGGCCACCCTTGTTTAGGGGCATCACCACTATAGTTCGCAACACTGCGTGTACAAATTCTGTAGCTCAGTTTAAAAAAGTTTGAGGGGTGTCCTCAAAGGCTTGTATGAAACTGTTTGTTAGGCATCCATGTAAATTGTCAAGCAGAATGGAAATAGTACTTTGGTTTTATAGAGCAGCTCCACTACATGCCCCTTGGTGAAATTAGGGGGTGTAAAGGATTTGGGACATTGTAGAATTAAGACAGTTGTGTAAAGGGTAAGATTTACACTAAATTTTGTCTGCTAGTGTATTTAATATGTCTACTGGGTCTGAGTGGCTGCTGCTATTTTGGATAAGTTCAGAGCATATTTCTGGATGTTAGCTCTTAGTTTCCTAACGTAACTAAAGAAGAACTTATAATTATTCATGACTTCAGAAGCTAATTTAAGTTCATGATTTTCCTAACTAGTCCTGGGAATAGCTTTTACTACCTTGCAACTAATTCTTGATGACAGTCTTTAATGAGGAATTTTAGATCTATTGTAAGATATAAGATTTTTTTCTCTTGTTAGAGTTTATTTAAGCTGGTGGACCACCAGGATGGTTTATTCTTAAACTTCCCTTTATAGTCCGTTCTTGTAGGAATGTCCATGTCTAGGCACTTACCTATGTGTGAATAGAACTCATTTGATTAAATAGCCATGTCAGTGTCAGGTCTGGTGATGGTACAGATGAATTTTGGATAGCCTATCATATAACTTGAGGAGGTTTGCCCGTTTAAAAATTTTGAATTCAAAATTGTTGACTGCAGGAATTTAAGAGATTGTGAACATAAGTTTATACTTTTATGGTTAAATTTAACTAGAGATGGAGAAACCAGAATAGAGGAGGTAGAAGTAGTGGCTATATTAGTTATCGCCAGGTGAAGAATATCATGTACTCTAGCTGATTTGTCAACTGTCTGGTCTAGTGATTTTTTATTTATTAAGTGAGGAATCTCTGGGCATACTCAACTTTGAAGTTAAATATTCCAGTTTAAGACGTTGTTGAAATCTCCCATTATAAAAGTATTTTAGGTAATGGATAGTTTTTCAAGTACATTTAGGAGTCTGACACAAAAATCAGGGGACATGAAGGTTTTATTCAGGGTAAGTTGAAGTTCAGTTAGTTCAGCTTCTGGGTGTCTCAAAGCATGACTGGAAAGGAAGTGGTTCTTGACAATTATGGAAAAGCCACCACAGTTTCCATCAGGCCTGAATGCATATTAAGCACAAAACTCTGGTATGGAGGGAGTTTTGTCTTTACACTGAAACAAATTCTCAGTAACTACATAAACATATATGTGTTCATATTGCAGGAGAACCTCAAGATCAGGCAGTTAGTTAACATTTCTGGAGATATCTGCTACATTGGTGTTTCCATTAGCCAGACTGTACCTAAAAAAGGCACTGTGAGGCAACAAGGGCTTTAGTCAGTATACTGAAACCATAGAATAAGAATTACAGGACATCTTTGGAAAGCAAGATGGACTACCAGGCATCTTGTTTTGTGGTGACTTGTACTGGACCCCCCCCCCTAGAGTGGCACCTAACTATTAAGCTAAATATTGGAGTTAGTCGCCTTTCATTTATATATAGGAATCATTCTGGGTAAAGGGAGGATTCCACTCATAAGGCATTGTCTTGCCTGCATTGGGTACATACATGGTAAGATCCAGCCTGTTTCTGTGCATGTCTTTCGGGGTTATGCATCTTAAGTGATTCATACCGTCGTGGACTAAAACTAGGTCATAATCATATTTGTCTGCGGAGAGGGACTTTAGAGTCTTTATTATATCATGGGTCCCAACATCAGAAAGACAATTGACTTTTAACCCTGTCATTGTCCAGCCTTGCCATTGTGCCTGACAAAAGAGTTAATTGTTAAGGCGTTACTGTTTTTACTCATGAAATTTGATGTATTAGGTGGTTTGCAATTTCTTGTTCTGGCGAACATGTACTGTGTATGGTGGTGGTAATTGGGTGGATATCTGCTGATGCCTAGTCTTCGTTATAACAGGAGGCTTTGATAGGGACTTTTTTTTTTTTACAGCTTCAGCATAAGTTGGCTTATTGTGTTTGTGATGTTGTAAGCACTGGTAGTGTATAATGTTCTCAGGCCATCTTATTGAGAGAATATGATACCTTCGTATTGCATAGATATTTGCACCTCTGACAGAATTAATTAATTCATGTCAAATAGAGGTTCATAGTGTGTGTGTGAGCATGTGGCAGTTATACACTGAAAGCATCAAGTTATATAAGGCTGGCAGCTGAAGGGATGCAAAGAGGCTTGCTTTCCAATTTGTCCAGGTTGATCTTGGATTTAGTTTGGTCTAAGTGCCCAAGGTGTACTGTTCATTATACCTCAAGGAAGGTATAAGGCAGGCTTTAGGGAATTCTTTCCTCAGGTAGCCAGCAAATACTGGAGATGTGGTGGAAAAGAGAGTGCTCATTGGGAAAATGTTTTTGGGAATGTAACAAGTTGGAAGATTTATGACATTTTTTGCAGAGTAATTTGTCAGAAATGTTAGAGGGCAGATGGTTGTAACTAAGGAAATTATTCTGCTGAACTGCGACATACAATCTAAATTGCCAAGACAGAGAGTAAGACCTTGAAATACTCCTTCCATCTACCTTTGATGCCCTGTGGACTGGTGAGCAGGTCGTTGTTGGCATCCCTTATGAAGGGTGTCTGACTATCTTCTTTATCTTTCTGTCTTTGCCTTACAACCTGATATACTTTCTTTGTGCCACCTAATGAGTCACTTTCCTGAAGTTTGTAGCGTGCCTCTGATGCCCTATTCTTTGGTCTTGCAACTCCTTTCTTAGCTTCTTTGTTAGCTAACCAGTATTCCCTCCTAGCCTGGTCAGTCTTTTCCATCTCCCACCTTTTCCTGTACTCTTCCTTTCTTTTGATGACTTCCTGGACTTCTGCATTCCAGCTTTCCTTATGTACCGTATTTCATACCCGACTCAGCCACATATCTGTTCTGTAGTCCTCACACATATTCTTTTGAGGCGCTGCCATTCTTCTTCATCTCCACCTATTTTCTCCTCTTCTTGGGATGATAGACCCCTGATTAATTCCTTGAACTGCTGTATTTTCTCTCCAGTCAACTTCCAGCTCTTCAGCCTGGTCTCTGTTGATCTTAGAGCCTTCTTTGACCACTGCTCACAGCTTATTGATGGCAACCAGTGGTTTATGCTGTGAGCTGACTTTCACTGGGGATGATTTTGCAATCATTGATTCTACCCAAGTGCATTTTCCTTACTAGGAGGAAGTCTACCCGAGTTGCATGTTGGTCACTCTTGTGTGTGATCTTGTGACTGTCTCTTTCTGAACCATGTGTTGGCTACCATGAAGCCATTTGCTAGACAGAAGTTTAGAATAGCCTCACCTCCTTTATTCCTGTTGCATCATCCGTATCAACCCAGGCAGTCCTCTTATCCTGTTCTGTCTGCCCCGATATGTACATTTAAGTCACCCATTATCAACACCAATTCATGTTAGCCTGCTTTATCTAGTAGGTCCTGAAACTGCTATCTGAATGCACTCTCTTCCTTGCTATCACAACCCTGCTGTGGTGCATAGGCTGAGATTATGAATACTGCCCTATCTTTACACTGGAGTCTGATTGCCATAAGTTTGTTGCTAATTCTGATGATATCCCTGCCTTCTGAAGCTATGCTATTACCACAATTCCCACACCATTTCTAGCCTGTCCCCCTCCTGAGTAGCAGACCTTGGATCCCAAGCCAAGTGGCTTTGCTGCACTGTCCTTCCATCTTGTCTCTTGGATACATAGGATGTCCATCCTCCTCCTTATCATCATGTTATCCACTTCCAAGCTGCATCCTGTCAGTGAACCCACATTATGTTTAGCAATTCTTAGTTCATGTTTGGCAGGTTGATTGGTTTTACCTCCAGCGTTCGCTCAACAGAGCTATCCCAGGTAACCCAGGCTGGGCGATTAGACACCAGCCGGACAGTAGCTTATTGACCCAGAGCTACTGGGCTTTATGGTGGGGACACACTGGCCAATTAGGGCACATACACCCCTCCCACCATTAGCATAGGTCCCTGGCGTAGGTCGGAGTAGGCCAGATCCTCAATCCACTTAGCACAGGTAACTAATTGTGCCCATTTGGCAACATTAATCAACATGACCGATTCACCTAAAGCCATATTTTACACCGTCAAGTGACTAGCCCTGCCACAGTGAGCAGTCTGTGCTCCATGTTCTCCTATGTTGAGGATTCTGTGCACCACAGTAGATGCCCAAAGTGGTTCATCTGTACAACTCTTCCCCCTAGAGGACACTATTTAGTCTGTGCTGCTGCTGCCCACATCTCCAAACACTTAGCTCCACATAACACACAGCTCTAAACAGCTGTGTTTTAATACTAAGAAAAACAAACCAAGAAGAAACTTCACAGTGTTGGAGGGTGTGATGTTCACTTCCTGAATTATGTTAAGGACCTAGTTCATTAATAAACATCGAACTGTAAAATATGTGCTACAAAATAATAAAATAGAAAATAGTAGATAGCCAATAGCTGAGTTAAAAATGAAATATCCTTTATTGAAACACACAAATAAGCAGTCCTAGTTGAGTATAATAAAAAACATCAACAACATTCCTTATTTATGTATTATCAGGTTATTTGGAGCAAGGGAGTGGTTAGAGAGTGGTTCTGTTAAGGACAATAAAAGCATTCCTTTAACCAAGTCCCCCTTTCCCCTTAACACCATAGTGTAATCAGAGACTGTGCCACCTTAAACTGCAAATATAAAAACCTAGAGACAAATGACATTATAAGATCCACTTATTAACACTTTACATAGGCTAACCTTCTTCTTCTTTCGGCTGCCCCCGTTAGGGGTCGCCACAGCAGATCAACTGTTTCCATTTCCTCCTGTCCTCTGAATCTTGCTCTGTCACACCAACCACTACATATCCTCTCTCACCACATCCATAAACCTTGTCTTAGGCCTTTCTCTTTTCCTGTTACCTGGCAGCTTCATCCTTAGCATCTTTTTCCCAATATACTCTGCATCCCTCCTCAGCACATGTCCAAACCAACATAATCTTGCCTCTCTGGCTTTGTCTCCAAACCTTCCAACCTGGGCTGACCCTCTAATATACTTATTCCTAATCCTGTCCATCCTCGTCACACCCAGTGCAAATCTTAACATCTTCAACTCTGCCACGTCAAGCACAGACTCCTGCCTTTTTGTCAATGCCACTGTGTCCAACCCGTATAACATAGCTGGTCTCACTACCCTCTTGTAGACCTTCCCTTTCACTCTTACTGGTACTCGTCTGTCACAAAGTACTCCTGACACTCTTCTCCACCCACTCCATCCTGCCTGTACTCTCTTCTTCACCTCTCTTCCACACTCACCATTACTCTGAACTGTTGATCCCAAGTACTTAAACTCATTCACCTTCGCCAACTCTACTCCCTGCATCCTCACCATTCCTCTATCCTTCCTCTCATTCACACACATATATTCTGTCTTAGTCCTGCTGACCTTCATTCCTCTTCTCTCTAGAGCCTATCTCCACCTCTCCAGGATCTCCTCCACCTGTTCCCTACTCTCACTACAGATCACAATGTCATCTGCAAACATCATAGTCCACGGGGACTCCTGTCTGATCTCGTCCGTCAACCTGTCCATCACCATTGCAAATAAGAAAGGGCTCAGAGCTGATCCTTGATGTAATCCCACCTCCACCTTAAACACATTTGTCACTCACACCGCAGACCTCACCGATGTCACACTACCCTCGTACATATCTTGTACCACTCTTGCATACTTCTCTGACACTCCCGACTTCCTCATACAATACCACAACTCCCCTCTAGGCACCCTGTCATATGCTTTCTCTAAATCCACAAAGACACATAGGCTAACCAAATAATCCAAACTATATTAAGAAACTAACAAAATGATTAGCTAACTACTTAACAAAAAGATCTACCACTAGACATCTGTCACAATAAATATTAATAAATATAAGCTAAACCACTTTTAACAAAGACCGCCTTCGTATCAAATGAATACTTCATCAGGTTTGTGTGTCAATATCAAATTATAAAATTAATAACACTTGTATAAATCTACAAGTGAAAACCTAAGCAAGATGAAAACCAAAACTATAATTGCTAAGGTGGAAATACAGTGATAAATGTTAAACATAAAGCACTAATGCCACGGGGATCTCTTAAAGTGTGGCATCTAACTAGGAAAACAGTTTGCATGTGTAAAAGTGCACTCGAGAAGTGTCCCATTTGAAAACAAATGTATCCTTATATGTGAAGCCAAAAGAACTTGACTTAAATCAGCTGAAGCATGTGCGTTTTACACTCACAAGTATGTGCAGAACAAAGTAAGTTTAATAAATTAATTAATTAAAAAACTGTCATGAAGTTAATCCTGTGCGAATGCGCCTAGCATTAACAGGTCCACGTGAACGGTTCTAAAGTGAAATGATACAGCTAATCACGCTGTTTTGAAGTGAAATAATGTAACTAGTCACCCTGTTTGGAAACTAAGCCTGTAAAAACCAGAAGGGCTGATGGAAAAATAATGTGGCTTGTGTATATAATACTGTATGTTGCATACGTTTTAAGTGTTATAACAACGGTTTACCAACATAGAAAACAGAACCATCAAACCACTTAATTCCAGTCAGAAAATAAGGTAACTTCTCTATGACACTTAGCTTCATATAATTTAGTAGATGGTTTGCTAACAAAGTGACCGAGAATTATTAAGAAGCAGTCATCTAACATGTAAAGTAACATTAACTCTTCCTAATAAGTTAGCAAAAAATGTTAAGAATGTTAAAAAACAGTTAAAAATGTGAGAATGTTTAACAGATAAACCACGCTAAAATATAAATACATATATATTTAGCATTTATATATATATATATATATATATATCAGAAAACAGCACCAATGTCAGTTATTATTGTAAATGTTTACAGTGTTTGATATTTGTTTTTATGTCATCATTAATATGTCCCATGTCAGTCTTTTGATAGTCTTTTAAACAGTGGGCGGTTTCCTGAATTCTACTATGCTTTTTATGTAACAATAATAATTCAGCCCTGGTTTTCTGAAAGAGTTCAGTTTTAGCTGCCACAGTAGTTCACATTTTTCTAAAAGATTAAGGATGTCTCCTTCCACTTCCAAAAATTCCACACAGTCTATAATTTGAAATTTAAAGCCAGTGTGTCTTTTGTGAAAGTGCAGGTGCCAAGCCAGTGAGTTATTCTTGCACTTAGCTCTAATTTCAGAAATATGGACAGAAATCCTTCTAAGTGTGTTGAGCATTTTCCACACACAAAAAATACTTCACAGTTATTGCAGGTCGCCCTATAAACCACTTGCATTGTTAGTCACCTCCTGCATTAGTTTTAATCAGTGTCTTTAAATAATGACAGAAAAACATGTCTCCTTCATGAATGTGCTGACAAAAGACACAGTTGGCTCCAGACTTATTGGTCTGGGCCTACCTTCACCCCAACTCCTGATGTTTCTGGCTTTCCTGTGTACAAATGAAGGGGCTTCTCCAAGGATGTCCAATACATATGAGCTTTCAGTAAGTATGGCCTAATTCTCTCTAATAATAATGATGCTGTGATAGTCAACAATAAAAATCAAGATACAAATGTCTTTAGATTTTTTGTCCATAAATTTATTTAACTGCCCCCAACAAGGACTTTTAAGTGCTATTTCATTTGTATGTTTTTGTTCAGTTATAGGTTCCAGAATGCTTCTTAACATATTACTTTTGTATCCCCTCACCAAAAAATATTTTGTCCTTGTGGGATGGAGACTCTTATTACATAGCAGGAGGTTAACTCCGGAGGGTTTTCTGTAAAGATCTGTGTCAATTTTACCTTGGTCAAAGCCTCCAGTAATCTGCATATCTAAGAAGACTGCCGAGGTAAGGCTTTGGGAAGAGGTGAAATGCAGGAAGTTGGCGATTTGATTCATGTAGCTGATAA
This sequence comes from Protopterus annectens, assembly GCF_019279795.1. Taxonomy (NCBI): domain Eukaryota; kingdom Metazoa; phylum Chordata; order Ceratodontiformes; family Protopteridae; genus Protopterus; species Protopterus annectens. Next base: position 1,263,551,615 of record NC_056733.1, on the reverse strand, counting down.
ACTCTTCTAATTTAGCACCTTCTCCTTTCCACACAGTGCAAATGTTGTCAGTAAAGTGCAGATAAACTGTTACGTGTTGAGTGTATTCTCTGTTATAAACATAATCCTCTTCCCATTTGCCTAGACCTATGTTGGCTAGGCTAAGGGCTGTAACTGCCCCCCATGGCTATATCAGTCTTTTGTTTATAGTAATTTCCATTAAACATAAAGAAGCTGTAGCTATGCACCATATCTAAAAGTGTATCTGTTCTTTCATGTTGTGCTGGTGTGCCATTGTTGTCTTTCCTGTAAGAATCAATCACTGTTTCAATACAATAATTATGTGGAAGTACAGTATATAATGATTCAACATCTTTTGTTCATAAAATACTGTCAGCATCAAGTGTAACATTTTTTTCTTTAAAAACATTAGAATCTTTTATGTGCGAAATGCTCTTCTCAGCTAGAGGTTGTACCAAGAAATCCAGGTAAATGGACCCCCCCCCCCTGCTTGCAACCAGTGGCCTGTACGGAGGGAGGGTTTTCACTATTTTTATGTGGCTTAAGGGTTCCAGAGAATTTAGGCAAGTGGAGAGGAAGAGTGTGTAGATAGTCAAACAAATGTCCTTCTAGTCTTATGTTGCAGTATTCTTAACATGAGGGATTCATTGTCAAACAAGGTCCCGAGGTTCAGCCAGTATGCAAAAGACTTCATCCAGTGCAAGGTATATGGGACATCACACATAGGCCAGCAGCTGGCATTGGCCATAAAAGTGACGTCCACACGTACCATCCTCAGAACTTGCTGCCAGTCTGAACGCCATCTCTAATCATCGGTCTGTTAGCCCGAGTTGTTTACTGGATACAAGAGTTTCAGATAAGTGCCCCATTAGGGGTTTCATTATATTTTTTCGGCTGCTTTTTTGCTTTGAGATTATGTGTCATCCAAAGAGGGCAAATGCCAGTGTGGAAGATAAATTCCACATAAAGTCAGTCATGACCAGTGTCTTCTCTGCTTAGGGCCCAAACACAACCATAAGTCTTGCCCTATCTGTAAAGTTCCTAAGACCCTACATAGTCGCCTTTCCTTTCGTAATATTTACCTTGAGAGTCAGAGAATGAAAATGTTGGTGCTCAACACTATGGAGGGTAGGTTCGGGTCTTCTGCTGAGCCTGCTATGAAGAAGGCTAAGAAAGTTAGGCCTGAAGCTTCAGCTGTGCCTCCCCTTCCAAATGTGTCTCTCAAGGCCAGGGAAGGCCCGGAGACCATCCGGATTTCAGCTCGGATTCTAAAATGGGTACTACTTGTGAGGCTGCAAGGGATCCTGCCATCAGCACATCCTCAGAGGCTTTGCATACATCCACTTTGTATGAGCAGGAGGAACAAAGGCTCATCATTTCAGAAGGCTGTCAAGGTATTATGTAAATTTTAGTAAGGGAAAACGTTCCAATACATTGAATGGAGGCCTAGGTCCGGTCCCTTCACCTTTCACACAGCTGATGTTCCTCTTAAAAAGAAGCAGAAAACCAAACATGTTTCTACTCCTCAGAACCCACCTGCTGATTGCCAAGCTTTCTCCCAGGCTTGTTCAATGCTTTTATGACCCTTAACCCTCCCTCAGGCGTTTTCCTTCCTAAGTCGTCTTACTTCTTCACCACAGAAAAAGATCAGAGTGCAGGATTGTTCTGAAAAGGAAGATGCCTCAGAGGATGAATCCTTGGCATACTCTGCTCAGATTCTCTCCCCCTTGGAGTATGCTTCCCCTGTGGAGCCAGTCCAGTGGCACAGAGTCTCCTGGCGAAGTTATCTACTTTGGGGAGACTATTGCTAGGATGAGAGCATATTTAAAATGGGTTTCTGAGGTGCAGAAAAGGTAAGATGACTTGCTCCAAATGGACTCTCCCTCTCCTTCTGATGTGCCTTCAGTTTTACCAGCTTTTCTTGATGCCCCCTATGAGATCCCTGCTTTGGGACAGTAATTAAGGAGCCTTAATCCTCACCACTAACACTGGAGAGGGACGTTCACTTGGAACAAAAATATATACACACATTATTTCCAGATGCAGCTGTCTGCACCAAGCACAGTTTCCCTTAGGAGCACACAGAGAACACACTCAGTATGGAGGCTGGGTTTTCCTCTCCCTCTCTCTCTCTTTCCCCAGGCCACCAGTAAGCCTCCCCACTGGCACAGCTGCAGAGTTGAGTCCTCAGCCGAGTATTCCAAGCCAAGTCCTCCACCACCCTCTCTGTGAAACCATTGCTCTGTGTCCCTGCTTCAAGTAGCTGACATACACACTTGTTGAGATTTGATTTTCACACACACACACACACACACACACACACACACACACACACACGCACACGCACGCACACGCACACACACACACGCACACACACACGCACACACACATACACACACACACACACACACACACACACACACACACACATACTCACACACACACACACACACACACACACACCTGAGAATGGCTGGCACAGATTTACTAGCTCTGCTACCTTTGCTCAGACTATAAGGTAGTTATAAAGGCACCAGCAAACTACTCTAAGGATCTTACAAGGGTACCCAATTATGCTGAGTAAAATTAATACTAATACAAATGGTAGTGTGGGACTAGTGCAGCAAGGCTTTCAGGAGTAGCCACAGTGTCACCAAGTAAATATAAGTACTCTCAAAGTTTAAAATATTTTCTAAAAGACCAGCCACAATGAAAAGTTTAAATATATTTAATAATAAATAATAAAAAGAACATGAATATACTGATTATCTATTTACAATGAACACCAAAGTTTCATTCACAAGAAATAATAAAAATGACATAGATGGATAGATTCACACAGATGCTGAAAAACAGTACTTAACTAATTTCACTGCATTTTCCTGTCTGATCTAATGAATTACTATTTCCTGGTTACTTACTAAGGCAAGGCAAGATGACGTGGGTGGGTTGTCCTTCTTTGTGAGGTTTCACAAACAGACTGCTCTGAGACTTCTGTCTCATCTAGTGTTAAAACATCATTTCAGTGCTGGATTACAGAATGACATGGCATACACCAGGTCATCTGACACTGGTTCACACACTTCCCCTTTACTAGAAACTGAACCAGAATTTAACACATATGCATTGCCATACACACAGATAGAGCTTTGCTGAGATGTGGTATAGCATCTGGAAGCTGTAAAACCATTTCAAAACTTCCACCCTTCCAGTGTAGCAATTGATTCACCCCTAAGGACAATACAGTAGGATTATTAGTCCTGGTTTTCACAGACATTTCATCTCTGGCCGAAATCAGAACTTTAAGATACAGTCTTTATGACCTAAACCAGGTAATTTAATTTCAGACTGTTTTTCAAAGTTAGCTGGACTTAGATTAACCTTTTCTCTTCCAGTATCCTCTGTTACAGTATATGCATTTCAACAATTAAAATACAGTCTGACATACAGGTGTATTTATTTTCTGTCCAGCAGAACCCACTGTTGATACATTTTTAACTCAAGTAGCTTTACAAATACATTTTCAACACAAGCATCTGTAAAAATCAGTTTAATGTACAGATGGCATAAAATTCTTTACAAAATTCCAGCTAGCTATGCTGGCATATATTACATATCCACTGCCGTACTTCTCTAGGGATGGCTGGCAATACCTCATATTGTCACAACCCCATTATTAAGTCCCAGAGCTGCAGGTTGGCTAGGATCACTACGATAATGGAACCCTTCCTTAAGAACATAAATTATCTTGAATTTTTTTTTTTTGGTGAGGGGATTATGAAAGCAGTATGGTAAGAAGCATTTTGGAAGCTAAAAAAAAAGTACACATTCACCCACACTTAATCCTTGTAGGATGGTGTTAAAGAAATCTGTGGACAACAAATCTGAAGACAGTTGTATCTTAACTTTTACTGTTGAGTATCACAGCATCATTAATATTTTTAGAGGTAATTGGGCCATACTGAAAGCTCATATTTAATAGACATCCTTGGAAATACCCCTTTTGTGTATAAGAAAGCCAGTAACATAAGGAGTTGGGTTGAAGGTAGGCCCAGACCATAGGATACATGCACCAATAAGTATGAAGTCAGCTGTGTCTTTTGTCAGCACATACAGGAGGGAGACGTGTTTTTTCTGCTCTTAATTAAAGAAACTGATTAAAACTAATGCAGGAGGTGACTATAACGAAATGCAGGTGGTTTGTAGGGCAAGCTGCAATGGTTGCAATCATTTTATGTGGGGAAAATGCTCAACAGAATTAAACTAAGGATTTCTGACCATCTTTCTGAAATTAGAGCTAAGTGAAAGAATAACTCACTGACTCAGCAACTGTAGCTTCACAAAAGACACACTGGCTTTGAATTCCAAATTATTGACTGTACGGTCCTTTTGAAACTGGAAGGAGACATCCCAAGTCTTTTAGAAAAGCATGAACTAATGTGGTAGCTGAAACTGAACTCTTAGAAAACCAGGGCTGAATTATTATTCCTCCATAAAAAGCATATTAGAACTCGGGGAAACTGCTCACTGTTTAAAGACCATTAAAAGTCTGATATGGGACCGATTAATGATATTACTGTCTAATATTGTTAAAAATAAGTATCAAACACTGTAAATATTTTACAATGAAAATAACTGACACTGGTAATGTTTTTTGATATGTATATTTTTAGCATTTATTTATATTTTAGTGTGGTATATCTGTTGAACATTCTCACATTTTAACTGTTTTTTAACATTATTAATATTCTTTGCTAACTTATTAGGAAAAGTTAATGTTACTTTACATGTTAGATAATTGTATTCTGAATGAATTGTCTTCATACAATTTAGGAGATAGTTTGCTAAGTGTCTTATAGAGGTTATCTTATTTTCTGACTGGGATTAAGTGGTTTGATGATTATGTTTTCTATTTTGTTAAACCTTAGCTATAACACTTAAAACATTTTTAACATATTCGATGCACAAGCCACATTATTTTTTTTTATTAGCCCTTCTGGTTTTACAGGTTTTGTTTCCAAACAGGGCGATTATTGCACTTCCAAACAGAATGATTAGTTGCATCATTTCACTTTAGAGCCATTCATGTGTGCCTCTTAATGCTAGGCACATTTGCACAGGGTTAACTTCATGACAGTTTTTTAATTACTTTATTAAACATAACGTTGTTCTGCACATACTTGTAAGTGTAAAAAGCACATGGTTCAGCTGGTTTAAGTCCATATGGTGTATTTCTGATGGCTCCACATATAAGGGTACATTTGTTTTCAAACTGTGCACTTCTCTTGAGTGCACTCTTACACATTCAAACTGTTTTCCTAGTTAGATGCCACACTTTAATGTATCCCCATGGCATTAGTGCTTTATTTTTAACATTTATCACTGTATTTTACATCTTAGCAATTATAGTTTTGGTTTTCATCCTACTTAACGTTTTCACTTATAGATTTATACTTGTGTTCATTCATTTTATAATTTGTTATTGACACACTAACCTGATGAATTATTTATTTGATATGAAAGCGATCTTTGTTAAAAGTGGATCTGATGTTATCCATTTCATTATTCATCATGTCTGGATCTTGGATCTGATCTGACAACTTTACACAGCAGATTCTAAGCTCGAGCTCTTCTGACTCTCATAATCCCTTTCTACCTTCAAACCATCAGGTCTCATTTGCTGCTTTTTGCTTCAGATGTGATTCAGGCTCGCAGCACTCATTCAGTGAGTTTTTCTTCAAGTCTGTTCATTAGCTGTTTCCAGTTTTTCTTTAGGAGTTAGTTTATCTTTCTTAGTGTAGCTTATTCCTTCCCTTTTCTTAGCTCTCGTACAGTGTTAGATTTGCCTTTTCTTGTCCTTAGGCACTTGGTGCCTTTTTTCTGGTCCCTCTCTCTTAGTGTTTTTGGGAGTTTTCTAGGCTTAGTGTATTTATTTATTTATTTTTTATTTATTTTATTTTAACATTTGTTAACTAGGAATGTCTGACTTGGAAAGAAACCAATTTTCAGCAGAGGCCCGGGGAGAAATGCTCCAGATACATGTCTTTGTAATTATAGTTGGTTGTTTTTTGTGCAGTTGGTGTCTTTGTGCATATGTGTGTTCAGTTCCATTTTTTTCTGCTTTGGTGCAGTTTGGACTGTTTTGGGGAGTTGCTGGTTTCTCTGTGTGCTGTTTACTTGTGTCTGGTGTTTTGGTTGGACCATGTTGGATAAAGCTACTGGGTTTAGGAGATGATCTTGTGGATGTAAGATGCCTAACTCTGACGCCCACAAGAAGTGCGTTTATTGTTTAGGATCCAACCACCTCGAGGCTGAATGTGCCCTTTGTTCTGTGTTCAATTCTCGCACATTGGCAGATCAGCTGAGTAAATTACTGCTCAAGGGCATCGCCAAAAGAGGTCCCATTGTGTTTGGCTCCCCCTCTTCTAGTGGCCATAAAGAGTCTAAGAGGAAAGCCTCCTGTGCTCCCCTGAGGCTGTCGGGTCACAGTCCTTCAGATCCAAAGCAGTCCTCAGCAGGGTTGGATCCGAGGGCTCAGGATCCGTTTTCCGGACGCGAAGTCTCATCAGATTGGAGACCTTCATATCCTACCTCTGTCCTTTCTACTCCCTTAGCCCTCTCGGATCCAAGGCCGACTGATCCTCAGGGCTTGGATCCAACACATTCATTGCAGGAGTGGTTATAGGCTCCCTGATTGGATCTCCCAGGGATCCAAAGTCTTCAGATCCCAGATGTCAGAGCTGTTCCCTGGATCGGAATGCCATAGAGTGGTGATGGGGTCCTGGTGCGTTTCCCCTTCTAAATCCACTCATTTCTCTGCCGCTACCAGGTCCTCTAGGAGCATCTTACCCTCAGACATGGACAGTATGATAAAGAGTTTCCCTAGAGCCCAGATACAAATGGGTCTTTTAGTGTCCCCAACCCTGTTTGGGCTCAGGGAGATCCCCGGCTCCTAAAGTGGCTTCTCCTCTTCCAATTTTGGTGGATTCGGAATCCTAGATCCTGGTCTTCCCTGAATCGGGGGACCAGGGAATGTCTGTTTTCCCTGCCCTGTAGTGTTGGACCAGAGCAGGTCCTGCCTTTGAGAGGTCGGCGCTAGGACCTTGGTAAGGGGTTCTGGTCCATTTTTTTTTCAGATCGGTCCCTTCCCATGGGGGCATCGCCTTTGACAGCTGTGTGTCAGTACTATCTGAGGGGCCCAAGACCCGAGGCATGCTCCGCTCTCCCTTTCCTGGTGCATGTTCTTTGTGTTTCACTGTTGCAGTCATCACCTGTGGGTAATCCCTGCTGTGGTAGCCCTCGGCAGGCCCGAATAACAGAGTCAATATTTTTCTGCGTTGGCTGCTGTCGATTGTGACTGATGTCAGGTCATCAGTGCTATAAAGCAAGGCAGCCGACGCCATTACATCAGTCTTTCTTGCCATGGAGCCCATAGCAGAAGCAGTTCGCAAGTGTGCCAGTCGGTCGCTACCAGAGTTCGAATTTTCAGCTGAAAACGTCTAAAGCTAAGTACCCCATTGGGGATTCTTTTTTCTTGCACTAACCAATGTCAGAAAAAGTTAACAATTGTCTCACCTGTGGAAAGCAGATCCCACACCGAGACTTTCATTCATACTGCGTCACTTGTTTAGGCCCAGACCACAACGTCCCCTGTTGCCGGTTCTATGCCCTCTTCAACACGAGCACCATTCGTCGTAGAGCTCTTAGTGTAGATAGGTATTTTTATCTTCCATCCTCGCATTCTGAAATGGCGTCCTACAGCCTGCAATCCATAGACATCCGAAAAAATGTAGAGATAAAGATAGAGACAGACCACACAAGACAAAGCCTTCCGATGATGCTATTGGTAAGCAGGTCGTCAGTTCTCCGGAATTCATTGAGGTGCTTTCGCAGCCGCTGATGCCCAATACAATATCTATGCAGGCCTCTACCGAGATCCTTTCAGAGTCCAGTATGCCGCAGAAATCTTCTTCATCTTCCGAGCCTTTGGTCGTCTCTGCCTCGGTTGGGTCCTGAGCTGTGACGCAGGCACCAGCTTTCGAGGAGGCCTCTCGCAATACCGATTCTAGACAGAAACTGACGTCCTCTCATCCAACTGCCACTTCTTTCAGACCGGTGGATTTTCTTAAACCTAGAAGCCAGGCCACACCTAGGAAATCTACCTCTAGTCTCCATCTTACTCCTGCTCCACCTTCCCAAGCATAAATGCTTAAGATGGCGGAGGATCTTATCTCCCTTATCAGGGGTAGTCAGGCCACATCTTCTAAAAGGAAAAGACACCCTTCTCCTGAAATACTGTCAGAACAAGATTCTGAGGAATCTGATTATTCAGTTTTTGAAAAGGAACAACAGCCTCTTACTGCTTATGAAGACTCAGATGAAGAGGAATCCATTCCTTCTGCCTCTCCACCAGAAGACCTTTCCTTTGAGGAAACCATTCACACCCGTCAGGGAACATTTCCACTGGGAATCTCAGGACTTCCCTCAGTGTGAGAAAAGACTAAGAGAGTTTCTAGACCTGCCTCAGCACAGACCCCTGGCCATCCCCCCTATTTTAGAAGTGGTGGGTGATGTTTTCCATGAATCCAGCTTAGCCCCTGACACCCTCCCACCTGCTCCCACTAAACCTGACCGGTATTACAGAGTGCCGGATTGTCACAAATACCTGTACAGAAATCCTGCTGCAGACCCAGATGTCATTACACAGGAACCTAAAGGAGCTAAAGTTAGTTCTGCAAAGAATCCTATCCCTTCCGACAAGGAATCCAGAGCTCTGGATAGATGAGGTAAAAAAGTATACACCTCTGCAACCTTAGCATCAGAGCACTCAACTGTCAGTTCTACATGTTAAAATGTCAACAACACACTTTGGAACTATTAAAACAAAAGATTTCTTCCTTCCGTGACTGTGCCAATTCTAAAGAGTTAGCAGATTTACTGCACTCTACTTGTCAAGTGGCCAAACACTGTTTGCATTGTGGATATGATGCACTAGAAGCCTCAAGTAGGGCAGCAGTGTCAGGCTCTGTTATTAGCAGACATGCATGGTTGAAGGAACAACCTCTCCCTGATCATGTCAAGTCTAAATTAATTGATGCACCCTTGATAAGGACCACTTGTTTGGAATTAAAGCAGAAGAAGTGCTTAAAATATGGAAGACAAAGCAAAATCTATGCAAACAGTAAAATATTTCTTTCAGGTCCATCCTCCCAGGTTCAGCAGGAATTTTCCCTCTAAGCACTGGTCCTTCCTGCACCTAGTAGAGAGGGGCAAGGTAAGCCCTGCAGGGACAGACCACCCAGGACTTTATCCCAGGGACAGCAGAGAACCAGTCAGTGGAACTCCTCCACTAAAGCAGGGAGTTCTAAGCAACCCTTGTATGGCAAAACTTCTCAATGACTCCCTCTACCCCCTCTGCCCTCCTTTCATTCACTAAAAGCTAGGAGGAAGACTCTCCCTCTGCAAACAAAGTTAGCTTTTTGTAGCCAAAGACCAATGGGTCTTAAAGATCATTTTTCAGGGATACAAATTCTCTTTCAACCAACTCCCAATTCCAAGGGGGTACCCAGACTTACCTCCAAATCAGTGGGCAGAGGCATTAAAACAAGTCCTAATTCTCATATCCCAGGGAGCAGTAGAACCTGATCCTGCAGACCAGACAGGCAAAAGCTTTTATTCCAGACTGTTCCTTGTTCCTAGAAAAGAGGGCGCGGTGCCCCATCTTGGATCTATCCATTCTGAGCACGTCCCTGGTGGTCCCCAAAATCAAAATGCTAACTTTGCAGCAGCTGCTGCCTATGCTGACAAAAGATGCTTGGTTAGTGACCCTAGACCTAAAATATGCCTACTTCCACATCCCCGTAAGGGAATCCTGCAGGAAATTCCTGCGCTTCAGAGCAGGCTTACAATGCTTTCAGTTCTCTGCACTACTCTTTGGCTTCTCTACTGCACCCAGGGTGTTCACCAAGTGCTTAGCCCTGGCCATAACATTTTGCAGACAGAGAAATATTCAGATTTACCCTTAACTGGATGATTGCCTCATTCAGGCAGAGTTCAAAGAAAAGCTGCTCCAGGACCTCCTCTTTGTCAAAACAATCCTAACCTCCTTAGGTTTCACCATTAATGAAAAGAAATCAAACCAGACTCCCCCCAGGAGGGTAATTTTCCTGGGAGCACTGTTTGACACAGCATCTCAAATGGCCTTCCTATCACCAGAAAAGCAGAGCTTCCTGCCGCTGTACTTTACTCAGCTGGCTTCCAGAAGTCACCTCACAGCAAGGAAGTTCCTGCAAGCTTTGGGGTACATGGCATCTTACATCCTTCTAATTCCTCTGCCCAGGCTCCACATGAAGAAACTTCAGTGGTATCTAAAGAGTCTTTGGTGTCGGCACTCTCAGCCTTTAGGGACCCCTCTCCCTTTGATCCTCTGTATAAGGGCTCAGTTTCTCTGGTGGGCAAGGGCCTGTGCCAAGAACAAGGGTCTCCCCTTCATCCTCCGCCCTACCGGCCAGACCATCACCACCGACACCTCAGACATGGCTTGGGGTGCCCACCTGGCAGGAAGGTGCACCCAAGGCCTTTGGAATGACCAGCACCTTTCTTTATACATCAACCAGAAGGAAATGATGGCAGTACAAAAGGCCCTGATATCCTTCAAATCTCATCTGAGGCCAGGGGTCCTCCTTATCAAAACAGACAACACCACTGTAATGTGGCACATCAATGAACAGGTGGGTAAACATTCCTTGCAGTGTGGTTTTGATGCTGTGAAGGCCTCCTCCAGGGTGGCTGCCACTGGTTCTGTTCTTCAGAGGCACGCCTGGCTGAGAGATCAGAATTTAGCTGAGCATGTTAAGACAAGGATTTTGGGTGCTCCTTTACAGTCTGATGTGTTGTTTGGTTCGCCTGTGGAAGCAGTTTTGAAGAAAATGGAGGACAAGGCTAAGTCTATGCAAACTGTTAAAGATTTTTGCAGGTGCAGCCTCCAAGTTTAGTAGAAATTGGCCTGCTAAGGGATGGACTTATCCTGCCTATGATTCCCAGTCTAGGGGTAGGTCTAGACGTGGTAGGGGCAGAGCTCAGGGTTTTTTTAGGCCTAGGACAGGGAGTTCCCCTGCTCAGACTTCTGGTGAGGGCAGGGGTCAGTCCTTTCGTAAGCAGACCCAATGACCTGCCTTTTCAGCTGCCAGTACGCTCTGCCTGGCAGCACCTTTGGGAGGAAGGCTGTCTCTTTTCAAAGAAAATTGGGATTTAATTACCCAAGACAGATGGGTTCTGGATATTATTCACCACGGTTACAGGTTTTATTTCCATACCTTGCCTCCTTTCAAAGGCATGCCAGACATTCCTCCTCTTCAAAGAACAGAGGCTCACAAGCAAATTTCTCTGTTGCTCCAAATAGGGGCCATTCAGTCAGTTCCTGTGCCGAAAGGGGCCTAGGATTTTATTCTCGCCTGTTCCTAGTACCAAAGAAGGGGAACACGTGGAGACCAATTCTGGATTTATCTATCCTCAACACTTATCTGGACATTCCCAAGTTCAAAATGTTGACGCTACAACAGCTTTTACCTCTGCTGGGCAAAGATCACTGGATGGTAACTTTAGATCTCAAGGAAGCTTACCTTCATGTGCCAATAAGACTAAGTTGCAGGAAGTATTCATGCTTCGAGCTGGAAATTCTCATTATCAGTTCTCTGCATTGCCCTTTGGCTTATCTACTGCCCAGAGTATTCACAAAGGTTCTGGCTCCAGTGATAGCTTACTTCAGGCTAAAAGGAATCCAAATCTATCCTTACTTGGACGACTGCCTGATTCTGGCTCAAGAAAAAGAAGATCTTCTACAGCATCTGGAATATGTCATAGCAGTGCTAAGATGCCTAGGGTATTCTAGAACGAAATAAAGTCCAGTCTAGTACCCTCTCAAGACATGTGCTTTCTGGGTGTGAGACTGAATACAGCAGCCCAGATGGCCTTTTTAACCCCGGACAAACAAAAGAATCTTTCCAGTTACTTCCATCATCTATCTCTTCAGTCCGGGCTGACTGCAAGGACAGTCCTTCAAGCCTTAGGGTTCATGGCATCTTGTATTCTGGTGCTTCCCAATGCCAAACTGCATATGAGGAAGCTACAATGGTATCTCAAAAATCTGTGGACACAGCACTGCCAGGATTTGGACACTGTCATTCAAATAATACCTTGCATTCAAAAGGAATTTTTGTGGTGTGGGCTCAGGAATGTCACCTAAACAAGGGACTCTCTGTGACCCGGCCAGAGGCAAGTCAGATTCTAACGACAGATGCCTCAGATATTGCTTGGGGAGCTCATCTAAATGGAAAGTGGATACAAGACAAGTGGCCTGCCAGACTACAGCATCTACATATCAACATGAAAGAGATGTTAGCAGTTCAGTTTGCATTAATTGCTTTCAAGGAGTTACTTCTTCCAGGGCAGGTGTTGATTCTAACAGACAACACAACTGTCATGTGGTACATCAACAAACAAGGGGAACACATTCTTACCCATTGTGCAGACAAGCAATGATTTTATGGGAGACTGCGCCAGTCTGCAACTAACTCTTCAGGCAAGGTTTCTGCCGAGCACAGAACTCCTTAGCAGATGTATTAAGCAGACAAATCATGGATCCCCACGAGTGGAAACTGGATCTTCATGTATTTCAAAAATTGACAGTGTCATGGGGAACTCCAGACATAGATCTGTTCGCTTCTCCACTAAACCACCAGCTGCCAAAGTTTTGCACTAAGGATTTCATCACACAGCTTGGAAAGTGGATGCTCTTTCTTTCAGTTGGAAAAATCTTCATGTGTATGCCTTTCCACCTCTGCCTCTTCTTCCAAAGGTGCTTCTAAAGGTCAGACAAGACAAGCCGAGGATGATTTTAATAGCTCCAGATTGGCCTCGCAGCACTGGTACCCATTACTGAGGAGTCTGGTAAGGAAGCCTCCATGGCCTTTTACCCTTGATTCCACACCTGTTGTCTCAGAGGGACGGTCATCTGCTCAATGTCAAGCTTCACTCTCTACATCTAACAGCCTGGCATATTCTGTTTTGAAAGACAGCAGGTCTCAGCTTCCTCAACAAGTTTTAAATGTGATTATGGAAGCCAGAAGACCTAGTACAAGGAAAGTGTACGAGAAAAATGGAAGAGATTTTTGTTTTGGAGTGCAGCAAACAATTTGGAGATTACTGAGCCAAATTTGAGTGTGGCTCTTCAATATCTTACTGAGTTACTGGACAAAGGTTTGTCTTTCTCTTCCATTAAGATTCATGCTGCAGCAATTTCAGCTCACTATGATTGTGACCCACCATTGTTTTCGCATCCTTTGTTCAAGCAATTTCTTAGAGGGGCAAAGAATATAAGACCCCCACGTAGAGCTCCTACTCCTGCTTGGGATCTCAATTTTGTGTTGGAGAAACTTACTCTACAACCTTTGAGCCCAAGTGCTACTGCTGAATTGAAATACTTGTCATGGAAGACTGCTTTTTTTGTTGGCCATTACTTCTGCAAGAAGGGTTTCTGAGTTGCAGGCCCTTATGGCAGTGGAGCCTTTTTTGATTTTTCATAAGGATAGGTATCTTTACGCATTCAATCCTTCCTTTATGCCTAAGGTGGTTTGTAGTGTGGCTTTAAACCAAACTATTCATTTGCCTACCTTTTATGCAGATCCCCAAAATAAAGGGGAAAAGATTTTGCACACTTTAGATGTACACAGGCTATTGCGTTATTATTTGAGCAGGACTAAGGATTTTAGGCAGTCTCAGCAGTTGTTTGTTTCTTTTTGCTTTGAGTTCAAAGGGCAAGCCTGTGTCAAAACAAACTATTTCTAGGTGGATTGGGTGTTGCATTACATTTTGTTATTCCCATCATGGCAAGGAGATTCCAGCTGGGATTAGGCCTCATTCCACTAGGGCTACTGCCACTTCCACAGCATTTCTAAGGGGGGTGGCAACTAAGGATATTTTGAGGCAGCTACTTGGAGTTCAGTGCATACTTTCTCTAAGCATTATCACCTTCCTCTACTCTAAGTCTAGGGCTGGTTTTGCCACAGCTATTTTGCAAGGCATGTTGTCAGTTCCTACTTCCTTATGATTTGCCAGCCTTCCTTACCTCTGCTTTGGGATTCTACAATAGTTAGGACTGCAGCAATGTGGAATGAAGAACATAGTACAGTTTTGTACCTACCATAAATGTAGATGTTCGAGGATCCACATTGCTGCAGTCCAATTTACCCTCCCTCCTTCCCTCTGTGTTTAGGGGTGGTTGTGTAGGTGAGGTTATATTCTGCTAATTGTGTATATATTGTATATATATTTTTGGTGCAGGTATTTTGGAAGTTTTTGGTTTTTGGCCTTATCTTTTCAGGGTCTTCTGACATCTGGGGCAAGAAAAGACTGAGGATATGACGTCGGTCATGCGCATTAGTACCCTGACGTACTGACGTCAGTCTAATGCGCCCTGACCGACGTCAGCCATATACTTTGGTATTCGGGCCGACTGGACAGCGGACTACCCCAATAGTTAGGACTGCAGCAATGTGGATCCTCGAACATCTACATTTATGGTAGGTACAAAACTGTACTTTTCTAGACCTGCCTCAGCACAGACCCCCTGGCCATCCCCCCTATTTTAGAAGTGGTGGGTGATGTTTTCCATGAATCCAGCTTAGCCCGTGACACCCTCCCACCTGCTCCCACTAAACCTGACCGGTATTACAGAGTGCCGGATTGTCACAAATACCTGTACAGAAATCCTGCTGCAGACCCAGATGTCATTACACAGGAACCTAAAGGAGCTAAAGTTAGTTCTGCAAAGAATCCTATCCCTTCCGACAAGGAATCCAGAGCTCTGGATAGATGAGGTAAAAAAGTATACACCTCTGCAACCTTAGCATCAGAGCACTCAACTGTCAGTTCTACATGTTAAAATGTCAACAACACACTTTGGAACTATTAAAACAAAAGATTTCTTCCTTCCGTGACTGTGCCAATTCTAAAGAGTTAGCAGATTTACTGCACTCTACTTGTCAAGTGGCCAAACACTGTTTGCATTGTGGATATGATGCACTAGAAGCCTCAAGTAGGGCAGCAGTGTCAGGCTCTGTTATTAGCAGACATGCATGGTTGAAGGAACAACCTCTCCCTGATCATGTCAAGTCTAAATTAATTGATGCACCCTTGGATAAGGACCACTTGTTTGGAATTAAAGCAGAAGAAGTGCTTAAAAATATGGAAGACAAAGCAAAATCTATGCAAACAGTAAAATATTTCTTTCAGGTCCATCCTCCCAGGTTCAGCAGGAATTTTCCCTCTAAGCACTGGTCCTTTCCTGCACCTAGTAGAGAGGGGCAAGGTAAGCCCTGCAGGGACAGACCACCCAGGACTTTATCCCAGGGACAGCAGAGAACCAGTCAGTGGAACTCCTCCACTAAAGCAGGGAGTTCTAAGCAACCCTTGTATAGCAAAACTTCTCAATGACTCCCTCTACCCCCTCTGCCCTCCTTTCATTCACTAAAAGCTAGGAGGAAGACTCTCCCTCTGCAAACAAAGTTAGCTTTTTGTAGCCAAAGACCAATGGGTCTTAAAGATCATTTTTCAGGGATACAAATTCTCTTTCAACCAACTCCCAATTCCAAGGGGGTACCCAGACTTACCTCCAAATCAGTGGGCAGAGGCATTAAAACAAGTCCTAATTCTCATATCCCAGGGAGCAGTAGAACCTGATCCTGCAGACCAGACAGGCAAAAGCTTTTATTCCAGACTGTTCCTTGTTCCTAGAAAAGAGGGCACTTGGTGCCCCATCTTGGATCTATCCATTCTGAGCACGTCCCTGGTGGTCCCCAAAATCAAAATGCTAACTTTGCAGCAGCTGCTGCCTATGCTGACAAAAAATGCTTGGTTAGTGACCCTAGACCTAAAATATGCCTACTTCCACATCCCCGTAAGGGAATCCTGCAGGAAATTCCTGCGCTTCAGAGCAGGCTTACAATGCTTTCAGTTCTCTGCACTACTCTTTGGCTTCTCTACTGCACCCAGGGTGTTCACCAAGTGCTTAGCCCTGGCCATAACATTTTGCAGACAGAGAAATATTCAGATTTACCCTTAACTGGATGATTGCCTCATTCAGGCAGAGTTCAAAGAAAAGCTGCTCCAGGACCTCCTCTTTGTCAAAACAATCCTAACCTCCTTAGGTTTCACCATTAATGAAAAGAAATCAAACCAGACTCCCCCCAGGAGGATAATTTTCCTGGGAGCACTGTTTGACACAGCATCTCAAATGGCCTTCCTATCACCAGAAAAGCAGAGCTTCCTGCCGCTGTACTTTACTCAGCTGGCTTCCAGAAGTCACCTCACAGCAAGGAAGTTCCTGCAAGCTTTGGGGTACATGGCATCTTACATCCTTCTAATTCCTCTGCCCAGGCTCCACATGAAGAAACTTCAGTGGTATCTAAAGAGTCTTTGGTGTCGGCACTCTCAGCCTTTAGGGACCCCTCTCCCTTTGATCCTCTGTATAAGGGCTCAGTTTCTCTGGTGGGCAAGGGCCTGTGCCAAGAACAAGGGTCTCCCCTTCATCCTCCGCCCTACCGGCCACATCATCACCACCGACACCTCAGACATGGCTTGGGGTGCCCACCTGGCAGGAAGGTGCACCCAAGGCCTTTGGAATGACCAGCACCTTTCTTTATACATCAACCAGAAGGAAATGATGGCAGTACAAAAGGCCCTGATATCCTTCAAATCTCATCTGAGGCCAGGGGTCCTCCTTATCAAAACAGACAACACCACTGTAATGTGGCACATCAATGAACAGGGAGGGACCCAGTCTTACCCTCTGTGCAGACTAGCCATGAACCTCTGGCAGACAGCCTCCTCCATCGGATTGCACCTAATAGCCCAGTACCTACCAGGGATCAACACCTCCCTGCAGACTATCACCACCTAGCATGGAAAGTGGATGTCTTGACCTTCCCCTGGAACTCTCTCTTTGTATATGCATTCCATCCTTTGCCTCTTATCCCCAAGGTACTGATTAAGATAAGGGAGGAGAGGCCAAAAGCCATCCTCATTTGTCCAGATTGGCCCAGGCAGCATTGGTACCCCTTACTGCGCAGCCTGACATCTCAGCCTCCCAGGCAATGCAGCTTCCCCTCATCTCAGACCTCTTGACTCAGGCGGGGGGGGGGGGGTAAATGCTGCACCCGGACTTGCAGACTCTCAAAGTGACACACCATGGCTTATACCCTAAAAGCACAGGTCCTAGACATTATCACAGAGGCCAGGAGGCCCAGCACCAGAAAATCTTACGCAGGAAAATGGAAAAGATTCTGCTCCTGGAACCAGTCCAGAGGAGGCAGTTCCTCACATCCTTCCATCCCTCTTATCCTGGACTATCTAGCATAGTTAGTAAATTCTGGCCTCTCCTTCTCTTCTGTTAATATCCATGCCTCAGCCATTTCAGCTCATTTCAATACAGATCCGTCACTGTTCTCACATCCTTCGATTAAGCAGTTCCTCAGAGGGGCTTTGAATATCACACCTCCCAGAAGGCCACCCACACCAGCCTGGGACCTGAATTATGTTTTGGAAAAACTAACCTTACCACCCTTCGAACCTGCTGCTTCAGCAGAACTAAAATACCTCTCCTGGAAGACTGCTTTCCTGCTAGCTATCACCTCAGCCAAAAGGGTTTCAGAACTTCAGGCATTGATGGTCATTGAGCCTTTCATCATTTTCCATGCAGACAGGGTCGCCCTGAGGACTAACCCCTCCTTTATGCCTGGAGTGGTATCTGATGTGACTCTCAACCAGGCCATACATCTATCCCCCTTCTTCCCTAACCCTCAAAACAAGAGGGAAAGAATTATGCAGTCACTAGACGTGCACAGATAGCTCAGATACTACCTAGACCGTACTAAAGCCTTCAGGAAAACAGACCAACCGCTGGTCAGCCTTGCCCCAGGGGCAGAGGGGAACCCATTTCCAAATGCATATCACAATGCATCCACTTCTGCTACAGACTTCATGAGAAACCTCTCCCTAAGTCTAGTTGCACCCATTCCACTAGAGCAGCCACCACTTCCACAGCATTCCTGAGAGGAGTCCCCACCAGGGACATCTTGGAATTTGCAACCCGGACTTCTGTCCTCACCTTTACTAAGCATTGCCATCTTCCTCTTTTCTCTGAAGCTACGGCAGGGTTTGCCAATGCACTTCTGCAAGGCATGCTGACCCAGGCCTAGGTCTATTACTAATCCTACCACCCTTATCCTCAGCTTTGGGAATCCTCACACAGGTGATGACTGCAACAGTGAAACATGAAGAACATATTACAGTTGTGTACACTTACCATAAATGTAGATGTTCGAGTGTATTTACTGTTGCAGTCCTGGTTTCCCTCCCTCCTTCGCCCTTATATCCTCCTTTCTTAGGGAGACATACGTTTCTTATGGTGGCATTTTGTCACCAGGTCACCCTTACCATGTTTCCTGAGGCTCCTGACTGGTTAGGGCAAGAAAAACTGATGTAATGGCATTGGCTGTCTTGCTTTATATATGTCAGTCACAAGCGACAGCAACCGATGCAGAAAAACATTGACTCTGGTATTTGGGCCAGCCAAGGGCTACCACAGCAGGGATAACCGACAAGTGATGACTGCAACAGTGAATACACTCTAGCATCTACATTTATGGTAAATGTACACGACTGTACTTTTCAGCTACAAGGGACGGGGATGGGGTTTCTTCAAGTCCTTTGGCCTTCCAGGTGGTAGAGTAGACCTTTTCCAAGTCTGGAGTAACATGTTCACCCTTTCCGGGAACCTCCCTGATCATCACTGTCCGGTGCCATGAGCCCATTCATCCTGTCCAGGGTTACCCCTCTCAAGATAGTCTTTAGGCAGCTAGAACCCCAGGGTTCCCCTGTCTTCTGAGTCCTCTCGGTAGCCCCTTATGGAAGAGCTGCCTCAGAAGATACTGTGCAAGAGGGAGGCAGTTAGACATCCCTATGGAGTCCCTCACGGAAGACACAGATTTTGAGGAATGGGATGGGTCCCCCAGATCTCCATCGGACGATGTCCCCTTTAGGGAAATTCTGGAGTTGTTGAAGCAGAAAGGCAATTGGCCTCCCCAGCCCCCATCCTCAGAGGAGTCTGTGTTTCTGAAAGTGTTCAGGATGGGTCCATCTACTTCCTGCCCCCCCCCCCTCCCGCGGATGAGCTGGTTGATCTCATCGCACTCAGGGCAGGGAGGGAACCTGGCACTATGGAACTGGTTACTAAGAAAGCAGGCAAGTTCCTGAGCCCCCCTCCCCTCCGACTGAACTCACTTGAGCAAAGGATTACCAGTCAATGGCATCATGGTTGCTGCAGCTACAAAGAAGGAGCTGGCAGAACAGAGCTCCAATGTCCATCTTCTGAACCATGAGTCCCGGGCAGTTGACAGGCATGGGAAGCACACTTATACTTCTGCCACTTTTGGTCTGAGAGACCTAAATTATGTGGCACATATTGCACACCTCCAAAGAGATATGGTCTCAGAGCCCACCAAGTCTCTTTCTGATTTGATGCCAGAGGAGGACCTCAAGAAGGTATCTCTCAAGCTTAGCACTCTGTCATCTATTTCCAGTTCCGTGATGAGGTTAATTTGCAGTGCAGCGGAAGATACCTCTCAAGTGGCTGATGCAGGCATTGCCATCAGACGTCATACCTGGATACGGCTGTGTGGGTTCACGGAACCATTCAAGCATCTTTTACTAATGCCCCATTTGGTGGTTCCTCTCTATTTCGACCCTCTGTGAAAGAAGCCCTAACCCGCAGCAGTCGGGATCAAGTTTTCAACTCCCCAATGGTCCTTTTCCAATGCCAATGGGGTAGGAGGAAACTTTGGTTCTGCAAGTTGCAGGGTTCCTTCCAGGATGTTCCAGAGCATTCCTCTTCCAGAGGCAAGTGAAGGGGATTCAATGGTAGATGCCGCCCTAGGAGCAGAGGGGGTCCTCAAAATCAGGGCACCAGGGAACCTTTCTCTGAGAAGCCCTTTCAGCACCCCTGAAGCGTTGCCCGGTTGTCCTGCCTTGAAGGCAGTCGGGGGGATAGTTTTTCACTGAACCCAAAAGCCTGGGTCTCTATAAGAAATGATCAGTGGGTGCTCAAGATTATATCCAGGAGTTATTGCATTCCCTTTTCCCAACCACCCCCTCTTACCAAGAAAGTTCTCCCCAATGTGTCACCCAGTCAGAGAGAACTAGCCCAAAGAGAAGTTCTAGCACTTCTAGAAAAAATAGCCATCCAGGAGGTCCCAACAGGGCAAAGAGGATTCAGAACTTATTCCCGCTACTTTTTGGTGCCAAAAAAAAACTGGGGACCTTTGTTTAATTTTGGACCTCAGCAAACTGAACTTATGGGTCAAGAAGTCAAAGTTCTGGATGGTCACTGTTCAGTCCATCTTGCCCTTACTGCAGAAGGATGAATGGATGAGCTCCGTAGACCTCCAGGCCACCTACTATCATATCAAAATAGACAGGTGCCCCAGGAGGCAGCTGCACTTATGGATCAGAGCTGATCATTTCCAGTTCATAGCTCTACCATTTTGACTTGCCACAGCCTCCAGGATGTTTATCAAATGCTTAGCAGTTGTAGAGGCTCACCTGAGGCTTCAGGGATTTCAGGTCTTTCCATATCTGGATGATTGGCTCCTCACAGTTCCCACCAGGTATCAGCTGGTTTCTGTCACACACTACATTTTATGCACGTTTGAAAGGGTAGGGATTACTGTCAACTTGAGAAGTCGAAACTCTCTCCAGCACAGAGCCTCAAATTCATTAGGACTCATCTCAGTACAGTCACAGAGACTGCAGCATTGCCTCCCCATAGAGTGGACTTGATCAAACAGCAGATCAGGGCCATCTTGGAGGTCCCTTCACAGCAGGCTCACCTCATTCTGAGAGCACTGGGGTCCATGCTGGCAGCTATCCTCCTCGACCCTCTAGTGCGATACCACATGCGGCTGCTTCTGTGGACTCTGGTGGTGCAGTGGTCTGTTCTAACTCATCCAGTGTCTATGCTTATCCCGTTGACTCCTGTTTGCAACTGCATCTACAGTGGTGGCTTCATTTGGAGGATCTCCTTTGGGTCAGGTCTTTTTCTCTTCCCACAGCCACAGTGACCACAGATGCTTCCCTGTTAGGGTAGGGGATCATTTTCAGGGCAGGACTGTTGAAGGCACGTGGTCTCGCTCGGAGACCAAATTGCACATAAACATCCTGGAGATGACAGCTGTTCTGTCATAGCCTTTCAGGATTGCCTTCCTCTGGGTATGGTGGCAGTTCATACTCACTACATGTTGATGGTCTGGTGTATCAACAAGAAAGGGGGAACACGATCGTATCCATTGTGCAGAGAGACCATGAGTGTGTGGGAATGGGTGATCTCCTCCAGTCACTTTCTCCCTGGATTGCACATACCTGGGGAGTCCAATGTCTTAGCAGACAAGCTCAACAGGTCTAACCTTTCTCCGCACGAGTGTTCCCTCAATCTGTCAGTGACATCTCAGATTATCGCCCGTTGGAGCCAGCTGTGCTGCAGTCTATTTGCTTCCTCATTGAACAACAAATGCCGCAGGCAGGTACTTGGCCCCGATTCCCCCAAATATGCAGTCCCCACGATTGGCCCTCAAATCTCCTCTATGCTTACCCTCCCCTTCCTCTAGTCCCCCAAGTACTTCAGAAAGCCTTCAGGCTGAGGAGTTTCGTAATACTCTTTTCTCTACTCTGGCCTCATCAGGTGTGGTTCCCCCTCCTCAGGTCTCATCTCAAGTATCCTCTCTGGATACTGGATCCTGTTCCGGATCTCATCTTTTACCCATCAGAACATCTGCCCAATCCTCATTCAGTTTGCCTGACTGCATGGTTTCTCCACTTCAAGTCCTTGTAAAGCAGTCCAGGCTAGCTTCTCCCATCAGGAACATTATTCTGGCCTCACAGAGGCCTTCTACTCAGAAGGTCTAACATAGTAAGTGGAAACATTTTTCCTTCTAGGCAGCGGAACAGAATCTGGACCCTTTTTCAGCTCCTATTCTGGATATCCTTCTCTTCTTGACATCCCCTTTTCAGGAAGGGGCTAGCTTTTCAACTATCAAATTGCAGTTGGTTGCCATTTTGAATTTTCATGCCAGTGCTGGTGCCACTTTTTCCTCCAGGCTATGTAAGGCCTTCATGAAGGGCATCTTTCTTCTTAGGCCTCCAGTCAAAGGTCCCACCCCTCCTTGAGATCTGACATTGATGCTGCAGTCTCTCACCCAAAGTCCGTTCGAGCCTGCTCATTCCTGTTATCGCAAATATCTTTCATTGAAACATGCTTTCCTGGTTGCTATTACCTGAACGAGAGGGTTTCTGAATTACAGGCCTCATCTTCTAGACTACCATAGATTGTTTTTTATAAGGACAGGGTGTCTCTATAAAATAATCCCTCCTTCATGCCTAAAGTTACTACCAAAAGAAATCTTAACAAGGATGTCCAGTTGCCTGTTTTATTCCCTAAGTACTGGAACAAGGGCAAATATCTTCTCCACACCATGGATGTTCACCGTCAGGTGAGATTTTATTTGCATAGGACTAAATCCTTCAGAAAATCTGATCAGTTGTTTGTGGCTTTTTCCCTCAACAGGCGTGGACAAGCGACCTTGAAGTTAACCATTTCTAAATGGATCTCTGGTTGTATTTCTCTAGTTTACTCTATGAGGATGATGGGGCTGCCTCGCCTTCCTAAGGCGCATTCTCTTCTGTCAGTGTCTACTTCTTCAGCCTTTACTGCCAGGATGTCCTTAGATGAGATTTGTGCTGTGGCCACTTGGTCCACTCCTCACACTTTTGTTACTTATTATAAACTGGATATGATTTCCAAAGGCGTCATTTGGTTCCACAGTCTTCAGCCATGTCCTTCCTTAGTGCCACCCGTGGTTCTTTGTAGCTGGGGATTTTGACCTAGATGTGATGCATAATGAAATGGATAACATCAGATCAATAGTTATGTACTTACCATAACTTGGTATCTGTGTTGTCCTAGTTCATTATTCATAATTTCCCACCATCCTTCCCTCTTCCATGTTTCTGGTGGTTCTGGAGAGGCTGGGTTTGGGCCCTTGAGCTTCTGTCTCTTGCAGGTCTATTGCTGTCGTTGCCAATGTCTGGGTAGATATTCAGGTATCGGGTGGTATTGTATCCTTGGGCTGCAAACTCGATCTGAGAGTTTGAAGGTAGAAAGGGGTTATGAGAGTGGAGGAGCTCAAGCCTTGAATCTGCCCTGTGAAGTTGCCGGATCGAATCTGACATCGGATCCAAGACCCAGATGTGATGAATAATGAAATAGGATAACACAGATAAGTTATGGTAAGTACATAACTATTGTTTAGTTTATATATGTCTTGTATATATTTTTGTATAATTTCTTGTATAAGTTTTGCATAATTTCTTGTATAAGTTTTTGTATAATCTCTGTATGTGGAACTTTTCTCCCAAAGTCTCCACTGAAAATGGGTCTTTATCCCAGTCAGACTTTCCGGGTAAACAAATGTAAAATAAATAAATAATATTTATTTGCTATATGTCTAGTGGTAGCTCATTTTGTTAGTTAGCTAATCATTTTGTTAGTTTCTTAATTAATGTAGTTTGAATTATTTGGTTAGCCTAAATAAAGTGTTAAGCAGATCTTGTATTGTTATTTTTCTCTAGATTTTTAGTTTCAGTTTTAGATAGCACAGTCTCTGATTACACTATGGTGTTGAGGGGAAGGGATGATTGTGATGCTTTTTTTGTTGTTAACAGAACCACCATATGTAACCATTCTCTTGCCCCAAATACCCTGATTATATATAAATAAGGAATATTTTTGATGCTTTTCATTACACTCAACTAGGATGGCTTGTTTGTGTGTTTCAATAAAATATATTATGTTTTTAACTCAACTGTGGACTACCTACCATTTTTAATTCAACTGTGGACTACCTACTATTTTCTATTTTATTATTTTATAGCACATATTTTACAGTTCAAATTGTATTAATGAACTAGGTGCATAATTAACATAATTCAGGAAGTGAACATCTACACTGTGAGGTTTCTTCCTGGTTTGTTTTTCACCCAGTGTAGGTTGCATACTGGGTTTTCTGAGACTTCAAGGGATACCACGGAGTTTTCTTTTTGTAATAACACTAAGCTCAATGCAAACTCAAGTTGCTGGTAATAACATGACAGTAGAATGTTTCACTAGCAACTGTCTACAGCCTTGTGTGTACTACGCTGAGTATATTAGCTACCAGCCCAACAAG